>NW_010105433.1:0-331 GCF_000699245.1 Pterocles gutturalis | reverse complement strand
GACTTTCTCCCAACCCCATAGTTTGTTCTTTTTGACCAAATCCGATTATTCAGAAGATGGTGGGCCTGGAGGTTTCAAGCAGGGAAAAAAAAAATAATAATGTAGTTACAACATTAGCAGCTGGGACAGTTCGACAAGCCCTGCCTTGCAGGGGTCTAGCGAAGATATTTATAGCGTGCCAGTCACCCAGGCACGGCAACTTCTCGCCTAGCAGATGGTGGGCAGGGCACTTGCATACATGTATACATGTATATGTTTAAATATACAGCTAATAGATTGGAAGGATTTATTTTTTCTCCAAGTCCATTTACATCTAGTTAATCAGAGTTTA
>NW_010105432.1:3468-3921 GCF_000699245.1 Pterocles gutturalis | reverse complement strand
CGACAGCCACAAGGCTAAAGCCAAGTAAAACTTTTCCGATAAACTTTCAACAACCAACCCAAAGGCTCTTTTCAGAGCCACCCACATCTTCCCAGAAAAGAGCAGGAATACCAAAGCCTATGAATGCATGTTTATCTCGAAAGCGTATTTTGATATATTTGGAAACTTTTTAGGTTTGAAAAAGTTGTTTTGGAAGCATTAATTTTTCTTTCTGCGTGTAATTTCAAATTTGCTTTAACTATCGATTCAGGTACCTGCGTTTTTCTATCTCTAATAAGTTGATGTCTTTATATAACCTTAGTTTCACTTTTTGCGGAAGATCACTGAAAGGCAGTCGTTAAGGTTGAGATGAGTCACCGCAGCGTAGTGTAAGGAGAGGAGCAGAGAACACGGCAGAGGCGGGGTCGCTGCCGCCCACTCCACGGTTTCAGTGGGGGACGCACCTTTAATCCT
>NW_010105432.1:0-3396 GCF_000699245.1 Pterocles gutturalis | reverse complement strand
CAGCCAACCCGGACGGAGCGCGCGGTTTTCAAACGCGGGGCGGGGCACCCTTTCCTCCCGGTGCAGCCGCTGCTTCCCCCCCCTTTTACGGCGGGAAAAGGAGCGCAAGCGCCTTGTGTGTGGCGGCTACTTTGGGTTATTTGTCTCATCTGGTTCTTTTTTTTTCGCGTGTTTGTGGTCTACAGCTTTCAGGCAATAGTGACAGAGTTGTGTTTCACCGGGATGCTGTCATGTAACTGACCCGGGACTGTTTCCAAAACACAGTGCCAGCTATTCTGAGTAAATGATGGGAGGAGGTGGGTGTGGAAATCGTGTTAGAGGTTCACGAGTTAAAATAAATAGGCTAAAGTTCAGTTTTCCATAGAGTCTGAGTTCCTACAGAAGCACTACAGAAAGTCACATATGTGCATGGTAGGGGATCATCGTGGACCAGTCTGGATGTGAACTGATGTTTCAGTTCTTTTTTTTCATTCTGACAGCATGGGTGGCTTTTTAAAAAATTGTAGTTTGGGAGGTTTTTTCTGCAGAAGTTTCCCTTTTACAGTGTTGCTTCCTGGCGCTGCCTTCTTTGGCTTGGCAGCGCTCTTCAGTGACTCCTTTTTGGGCTTGGCAGCCTTAGTCTCCTTTTTAGGGCTCTTGGCTGCTGTCTTGGCCTTCTTCAGCATGGGAGCCCCTTGCACTCTTTGAAGGTGGTCAAGGCCTCAGTGACAAGCTCGGTGGCGCTGGGGCCCGCGGGCTTAATGAACTGCCCGCCGCAGTCTTCGGCTTCTTGGAGGTGGGGGCTGGAGCGGCGAGCGGTCTCGGAGGTGGTCAGAGTCGGGTTTCAAAAAGGAAGATGGGCGGGTGTAAGAGATATAAATAAGGACAATCAGTAAGAGGCCGGTATTCACAGGGAGAAGTGTCTCTGCTATTGGTGCCTCGGGAAGTCTGCCCCGCTTGAAGGTAGTGAAGGCTCCTCTCCTCTCTCTGCTTCCTTAGAACAGGTTAATTTTTTTTTTCTTCTATTGTAAGGGACACCGCATTCCTTCCTTTGTTAGGTAGATACAAATATAACAGGCTTTTGTTTCTTTTTCATTCAGTACTGTTTCATGCGGAAGAAAACAAAACGGCCTGAAGGGGATCCAGGAATGCACAGCTGGGAGCTGAGACCTGCCGAATGAGGCTGGAGAGGTGTTTTCTTTGTTCTTTAAGAGTAACCTTTGAGAAATAAGGTGAAGAAAACTGTGTTGCTTTCTGCAGTGTTCTCCCTCAGGAGGCAGAGGAGTGAGTCATTGTAGCAATGTGTTAATCGAAAATGTTTTTCAAGCGGAGGGAGGTAACACTGGAGTGCCTGGCTCGAGTGTTGCTTGGAAACAAGATGAGAATCGCAGAACTGGTTTTAAATGGAAGTTGCTTATTATACAATTTTCAACTAGAGGTGTTTTTTTTTTTTTTCCCTTTAAATAGGCAGAGGACTTTATTTTTTCCCCTTTTTAGCAGCCTTGTCTTGTTGAAAGAAATGGCATTAGGTATTAATCATCTACCATTCAGAGCTGGACTTTGAAACCATGTTAACTGCAGGACTTTGTTGGTAGCCACGGTGAAATTTGAGGCTAGAATTAGACTTAAAAAAAACCCGAGGATTATTTTTTTGTTTACATAAAATAAATGTTGATTATTATATTAAGCAAAATAGCCTTCTATTGCTGGATATTTGGTATGGAGGGAAGAGATTGTATGGGCCTGAAGCAGAGGACTAGCTTGTGGAAGTTCCTGATTGGGCCATTTGAGAATCCCATGTTTTGAAACAGAGGCCTTCTGGGTTTCATTCTTGCCCTCAGAAACATGGCGTGAGGAGGGAGCATTTCTCTTTTCACACTGAAGTGCCTGAGAGTGAAGTATCTCTGTTCTGCTTCTCTTGGAAACTAGGGAAGGAGGGCTTTTTCCTCTGCTGATGTTTGAAAAATCTCTTGAAAGCACAAATATTCTAACATTTTATTTTCAAAAGAGATACGGGTAGATTGAAATCTAGTCCAAAGTTTTTTTCATATTAACTTTTTCCTTAGAAACTAGTTACACTTAGTAATCGCAATTCGTTACATTTACTGTTTTGTTCTCTGCCTTCTCTTTGTTCTCGCCATGATTACACCTTGAGATGGTGCATGTGAAGAGCTTGGTTTCCTTTCAGAGCAGTCTATGACTAATGTTCTGTTTTCCATGCCACGAACACTATATTCATGATGGTTTTTAGACTGTTCTTATTAGTACAGGCAAATTGATGAGTTCTGTGTAACAAATCCTCTTTTTCTTCAGTTGAAATATGAATGGAATGTTTTCCTACAGTTACTACATATGGTTCCTTTTCCATGTTTCTCTTAACCAGCCATCCGCATTGAATGTAGAATGGCAATACATTTTTCTACCTTATGTCACTATGCTTGTTATAAATTAGCATATGTTGTCTGCATACCACAGTTAAATAAAAGTCCTATATATATTAAAATAGGAGTGAGAACTAGAGTATAACACCTATTCACTTATGTGACAGATAAGACTTTAAAAAGCTTTCATTAAGAACAAGGATTTTCAGTTCAGATGCTGAATTTCTAAAAAATCTGTATCCTTCCCCAAAATCCTTTCCAACTATTCAGACAACCTAAATTCTCAATCAGATTTCTACATAAAGAAGGAAGGCTTCAGATTTAAGAACACTGCATCGTAGGTGCTACAGGTCATGAAAAAACATTTAGTGCTATAGATGACCTGAACTACTTTGACTTTTAAATCCATAGTTAGGCTTTAAAGTACTAGCTGTGGCATAGGTAGTATAATCTCTCAGACTAGCCTCAAAGAATGTCATGCAACCTGTAGTTGCTTCACAGTTCCCTGTTTTTCAGTAAAGCGCTAGAACATAATATGCCAGGTAATTAAAAAGAAAAATAAAACCACAAAACCCAAGCACAGCCAACAAAATTCATGCTCAGTTAAAGAAACTTTCCCAACTACTCAGACAAACAAGTAAAAGAGTGAAGTTGATAAAAGGATGTTCATATTTTAATGTCTTCATAGTGGCAACAGTGTATGGGGAAAGTACTTAAATGGTTTTTTTTCCTTCAAAAAGCCTTTTTTGTGGTTTTCTTGAAAAAGACTATGCTTGTTTGCTCTGTAAGAACCTGATAATAGACAGTATGGAGAGTTGGTCCAAATTCCCGTTGTGCTAAGCAGAGGAAGGTGTGATTTATTGTTTTCATTTCCCCCCTCCCCACATCTTCCAGGAGGAGAAGTTGCTTTGGGCTACTGTATTTACAAAAATGTAGACAAGTTAGAACATTTGTGTAGAAAAGTGAATGGAATTATCTGCCTACTGCTGAGGGTATATCCATGAAAATGTGGGCTCTTCTTTGTGAAACTTATTTG
>NW_010105431.1:66684-112113 GCF_000699245.1 Pterocles gutturalis | reverse complement strand
CAACCCGGGTCATTCTATGATTCTATGTTGACTGTATAGGAGTGAATTTGTTACCTAGCTTTGTAATGGCACAACTGAAAATACTGTGATTGCCCAGTCAAAACAACCTGCAACTGCATGTCTCTTTCCTTTGTACAACGTATGATATTCCACATCTCAGAGGACTCTCCAAAGAGGACAACTTATTTAAATTATCTTAATTTCTATGCTCTACTAACATTAAACCGTTGAGAACAGGTGGCTCAGGAAATTGCTAATGCAATTCAAACCATCTCCCATGTGCAATGCCAGCCTGGACTCGGACAAATGTAGTTCATGAATGAATTACTTTCAATGGCCATTTACCATCCCAATCGAAAGCGTTGGTGACCTCAGTCCAGTTGCTATTGCAGGCAGGTGTGCACATTGTCTCTGCCACCATCACAGCTGGCAATAAATGGTGTTTGCAGATTCAGTGGGGAGGCCAAGGACCAAGTAAGCTTTCTGATGGAAGTGCCATCATGAGTCTGGAGGTGGCCTTCTCAAAAAAGATTGCACTATCATGTCAGAATAAGGTCAACAAAGGCTTGCAGAGCTACCAAGTGATCTGTCTCTTTTCAGTGAACAAGAGAACATCAGTTTAGAAGTTGCTGAATCTGATTGGTTTTACCAGAATTCAGTTTGCTTCACTTTCCTTTACTTCTCCTAGAAAATGGTAAGATACATCTGCCAATGGGAATACCAAAAAAAGCAGAGTATCTTGGAGATGTTTTCTCTGTCTGGGTCAAAACCATAAATATAAACACTCATCTCTGTATCCTGTGTTATTGCAGAAGAAAATTTATCTTTCCCTTCTTGATGATGGAATATAGGTAATTCTTGTAATTCTGATCTCAATATGATTTCTCATGTTTAGAAGAGTGATGGAAAGTGAGCAAAACAGCATTATTCTAGCAGTTCAGAACTCTTGTTTGCTACTAAAAGTGCAGCACAAGGCTTCAAACCTTATCCATGGTGAAAAGTACACCAAGGAATGGGAAGGGTTGGAAGAGGGGACAGAAGACTAGGAAAAAGTCCTGAAAAGTCACAAAAACTGCTCCAGGGGGAACTACAACCAGAGCCAGCCTCCTATTCACTCTGACCTCTTCCTTGGCTGTAAGAGCATCAAAAGCAGCCAACTGGGCTTTCCAGGATCCTCTCAAAGCAGAAAAAATGGCTGTTTTCCTGCTTTCCATTTGCCCTAGGCAACAGCTTGTTTGGCCTGTGTCCTGGGATTTGGATCACTGTTAGGCAAAGTATAAAAGAACTGTGAATCTATATGCTTAGGTGTGCAGGTCTGAAAGTTGAACACACACTGACATTTTATTCCCTCACTAATTGACTGAAACAAATAACACAGAAGTGAACATTTCTGATCTCAAGAGACCTCTAAGAGGGGCTTCACTGCTCACAGCAACGATGTGGAATCCTTTTGCCTGGGCTTGAGGAGGTCTGCTGTGTGACTGGATATTTCCTTTGAAATACGTGAATTTTATACTCTGCTCAGTCAGGACAGGAAGATGATTATAGCTCTACACATTAATACTCTGTCATACTATTTAGCTTAGCATGTGACTGGTAAATCACTAGAAGGACCATGAATGGATGATATCCTTGAGGAAAAACAAATTACAAATGAGCTATTTAGGCAGAGCAGAACACAGCATTTGATTTTTGCAGGTGCAATCAAGAAGTCTTTGTGAGTACAATTAATTACACTTACATATTCAGAAGTGATTATAGAAAAACCTAAGCTGCTCTATCATTGACGAAGTCTACTTACACAACATGCTTGGTGAAGTTCCTGAAATAGATAAATGGGAAGAAATCAGAGATGTCCAGAATGGATATACAAAGGTGCCTGGGAATGTTGCTTTGTATCTACATAGAACATGCAGGTGGATCATCTACATAGATCAGACTAATAACAATAGCAAGTCTCTAAAAAAAAAGCTGAATCTGCGAAGTGAAGACACTTTGCAACTCAGCAGAATTTAGACCTTCTTTAGAAAGTTAATTGTTTAAGAACTGCTTATTTATCCCAACGGAAATTTGGAACATTTCTCCCATAATTTCAGTATTTATTCATGGTTGCAGATTCTTAAATTTCTTTTTACTTTTCTCCAGTTGGGAAAAATTATGACAGTGCAGCTGTCGTAACACTGTGAACACAACCAGAGAGTGACTCACAGCTTAAACAAGGTGAACTTGATATTTGATTTCAGTTTTCTCTACAGACTGTTTCCATCTCTTACCACTAAGCGTGGTGGTCTAGCTGCAGTATGTCAGGAGGTGGAAGATCTAGGCCTTAAAACATTTTCATGAGTTGAAAAATGAAAGATAGAGGAAATTAAATTTTTAGTTATGTACAGACACAAATCCAAGTGCAAGTAAATTGAACCAGCAGTGCTTCAGCAGTATGCACTCCTCAGGGCTGGGCTCACAGGCACTGTTTATCCAATCAGATACAATATAATCTTCAACCACTATCCTATCAAGTACTTGAGGGCACCTCTGATACAGCAAATCACTTTCCCTCTGTCAGCTGGTCATCATCTTCCACTACTGCTGACATCCTTACCTGCTGATCAGAGTATCCACCTGGAGAAATGAGAAGCCTACTTTTTAAAATTGTACCCAGAGTTATCACTCTCCAGATATTCAAACACAGACCATTGCCACTTCATTACTGGGGATTTCTTTCTTCTCCCATTACTGCTTGGAAACCCTTCTCCTTGCAGCAGCTGTCTTAGCAGCATGTCTCCTTCAGTGGACTAATGAAGATAGTAGTAATACCTCCTGTAGATCTGCTACTACCTGTCTCTTTGCAGGATGGCCAATGATGGATCTTCTTCTCCGGTCCTATTACTGCCCTCCCTATGTAGTTGGCCCAAATACTGAGGACATAATTTCTGTGAGGCATCAAGTCCTCTCTCCTGCTCAGAGATAATTTTCCCCCTTATGATCAAAAGACAGGGGATTTCAGGGCTGCCCAATCAGGCAACAGGTATAGGCTCTGACCAAATTAATTTAGAGCTCATTAAAGGAGGCAGGATGTTAGAAACAAAGAAAAAGAGGATGCATAAAAGTCCTCATACCATATTTATCCATGTACATAGAATGGCAGTAGGCACACAGTCATGTCTAAATATGGAATTAGAATCCTAATTCTAGGAGATCTTTAAAAAAAAAAATCTTGCAAGGAATGTTTGCTGGCTTGATTCCTCTAATTATGTGGCTCCCCAGGGGCAGTAAAGTTTTTAACTACTGGGGACAATATCAATTGTTTTTAATCAAAGCTACTAAAATGATGTTTTGCAGTAAGGCTTATACTGCAGAACTGAAATACAGCTAAATGTCTAGATGTCTCAGGAATGCTTAAACACTAGAAAGAATTCTCCTGCTTCTCTGTTCATCCTTAGAAAAGGTCAGAGAAAAATGATCTTTTCTCCCTGCATCATGCTAGGCTTGTAATCCACACAATAGAGCAGATGTGTTTATTGAAGAAGAAACGTGCCCAAGACACTCTCCAGGGAAAATAGTCTCCCATTGGGCTGCACTTTAGAGATACTAAGCAATGTGAAAATTTCTCATGTGAGAAGACATAATTTGGCAGGAATCTCATCCCACAAATGTGAAGGGATTTGTCTCATGCTCTCATTCCTCCTTCAGTCCCACTGACTCTTTCAGAAATTTTACTATAATCCCCTTCTATGGTGAATAGTATGTTTCGCCCACAGGGGAACACAGCGTTGTCCTCTTCCCACAGGGTACAGGTAGAGGTTTTAGGTAGAGGAACATGTTAGAGGCAAAGAGTTTTCTTGTATTCCTTTGATTTAGTCAAAGGACTCCTTCCATGTCATTAGGAATGCCATATTTTGCTACTGGCACAACTATAGCCTAGGACTTCTACTAAGATTCCTGAGATCAACACGCCACTGCCCATTGTTTTGGTTAACCAGAGAGTAGGAATAGAAATACAAATTTTAAAAAATAAACAATAATAAAACATTTTCCTGGTACTGCTTACCCGCTAAGTACACCGAGAACCAAGTTAAGTACAAAAAATGACCCTATGATGATTAGTGTAACAAAATAGATCCAGGGCCAGTCCCTTCCTATGGCATCATTGACCTGGAAGAGTGGAATGATAATTAGTGAGACAAGCTCAGATTCTGAGCACTGCAAGGCTCCAGCCAAAGAGATCCCAAGTCACCAGCAGTGAGATTTTCAATAGCCAGTTTTCTGGAAATTTATGACAGGTTGACATAAGTGATTTTGAATGCCCTCAGGTTGAATTTCTTTGTCAGAGAATAATACCTCTTCTGTTACCTGTATTGTTATTTGCAATGTTTGAACATTTTGTCAAAATGTTTGAGAGCTGATGTGAAACTTAGATGAATTAATATTTTTAATCCCTCTGAAAGAATCCTGGTGACAGGGAAGAACCCTTATTATGGAGTCTTGCCCTGTAGCATTGGAAAAAGGACACCAAAACTGTCAGCTTACCCGCTCAACACACCAAGAACCAGATTTAGAACGAAAAAGGATCCAAAGATGACCAGACTGACAAAATACACCCATGGTAACTCATAGCCCATAGCGTCCTGCATCTGGAAAGACGAAGGAAAGTTAGAAGACAGAGAGGGAAAGCAGAAATGATTAGGCAAGGGAACAGATGGAAAGGTTTGTAAATGGACCCTGTGGTTGGTTTACACATAATCATAGCAAGTGTTTGTGTACATTCTTTCTGATAGGACCTCTCCTTTGATTACCTTTTTTCCTCTAGCTGTTTCCTTACAGGCAGTGACTAATGTAGGCAAAGATATAACCATATGTGTACTGGCACTTCTTTGGATGCTCAGAGTTGTGGACTCACTTTCTAGAGTTTGCTTACAGCACCACAAGAGTCCATCTAGTGACTTTTAAACTTCTAACCACTGCACATACATGTGACTCTCTGCTGCCAGTGAAAACATTGCTAGTTTTTGCTAAGTATTGGCACAGTGTGTTGTCAGACCATATTTACCTCCCATGTGTAGTGCAGGTACATGTACCTCAGAGAGAAGCATGTGGTAACTGAGGGCAAATACTAATCTTTCCCTGACAGTGCTCTGGTAGTCTTCACAGTTTGCCACAGTGAGGGCAGTAGCTGCATGCTTTTGAGGAAGGTCCTTTCAAGGCCCACCACGTTTGGACCTGGTCAAGTGCTTTCTAAAACTTTCTCACAATCTTCCTTTCTCTCCTTTAAAGATTAATCTCTCCTTCAAAATAGTATTCCTACACAACTGCACACTCAGAGAATTTGAGACTGTAAACTGAATGACATGAGCATAGGTCTGGCTTTCACACTACTACGAACTGCAAACTATATCTGCAAATGAAGCAGGCAGACTATTGTTTTAGTACCATAACCTGTATTATGTGTAGAGCAACTCAAGCACATAATAAGATATTGTATATATTCTAAAAGCATCTAGTACATAAATGCTATTTTATCTTGAAGTCTGCTTCAAAGTTCAACATTTTGGAAAGTTGTTAGATATTGTAATAGAATCTTACTTTCATGATGTATCAAAAATATCAGAGTCCCTCTTTACTTTTTGTAAACACTTATCTCCTGAGCCAGACAAAGCATCATTAAAGAAACAGATGGTGGTTAACTTTTCCAGGAGCACTAAAATGATATATGAATGTAAATTGCAGACTTGAAAGTAAAGGCATAAAGCAGCCTAGGTTCCTTTGTCTTCCATGCTTTTGAAAGTTTTACCGTACGCTGTCCTCTCCTTCCAGGAAAATGCTCTCTCTTTTGCAACCTAAGCATTTGTTGTGATCACAGAAGAAATATTCTTCCATACATGGGCACTGAGACACACTTCAGGGGAGGCGATCTGACTCAAGACTCATAATAACTCAGGAAAGGAATTTCAGACCTTCAGTAAGACAAGGCAGGAGATTAACACTAATATAATCAGTTCTTTGTGGATGGAAGTCCATTATCCATTTTTCTTTTGAAGTACAGTCACTAAAGTCCTTGTCTGGCAATAGTCCACAGTCAATGGACTGATCCAGAACTCTATCTCAGAGCTCCTTCATCTGCGACTGAACTGAAGTAGACTCATTAAAAAATAAGCTCAAATTCTGCCTCTGTGAAAACAGTTAATCAGCTTCTTCCTCACAGAATTAATACACTTGGTGGTCAGAAGAGAGTACCTGAACATCTAACAGTCCCTAAACATATTAAGCAGCTTCCCTTTTAATATTTTTGTAGAATTGTTCCGTTAGTTTATAAATAATACTAATTATGTTTGCAAGCCACATTTCATCCCACATGACCAAAAAGTAGACACCTTTGGTGTGAAACACATCAGCACTTTAAAGAGAACAAAATGATACGGTATATAAAGATGGAAGCAAATATTCACCTGAAATCACAGTGTAGAAATGGGGCAGACAAAATGTAACTGCCCAATCTGGAATTAAGTACAGAAGTAAGACTTAACGTTCTATCTCTTCTACAAAAAACACCACTATCTATATAAAGCAATCTGCACAAACAATGAGTATGGATGACTTTGAAAAACTGCCATTAGAATTTACCAGCACAGGCATAATGATGACTTGACTGCCCTCTAATTATGATAGATGGTGATAAAAAAGTCTCAGCTGTATAGTATTTATCTATAGGAAGGGTTTTTTTTTTTTTTTTTTTTTTTTTTTTTGTCAGCTGGGAAAGTCAGCTGGAAAAGTAGAACTTCTCAAAGCTGTGGTATGAATGAATCCTAAACAGCAAATGCCAAGGTGCTGGGTATAGAATTCAGGCACACCCCAGGGTGCCTTTTTTACTACCCTGGAAAGAAGAAATTTCCAGATGGCAAGAAACTTCCATCGTGGCCTGGTAAACTGTTTAACTAGAGTACAGTGTACTCTGGCTATTCCCAATGCCTGCACAATTGCATAACAATCGTATCAGCTAGCATCAGCACAAATTGGTCCTGAAAAATAGACCTGCATTCTGGTACAGCAGAGCATTTGGGACTTCTCAAACCGAACACTTAGGAGGTCAGCTTTCCATCTCCTTTTTATTGCCCAGTCATATACTTAAAGGAGAAGCTGAAAGACAGAGACAGTGATAGTTTTTCAAGCAGATAGAAACCATCAGTATCTGGCAGACAGCTGACTCTCTCTCTCTGTCACTGGACTCCCTCCATTTGGTGCTCTCCTATCTCACTTTCTTCGGTAGAAGGCAAGCTCATTCTATACATTGTGGGACTGAGACACAGGTGAAGGAACGTATATGTTGGTATAACATTACGTATTTGGTAAATTATGTTAAAAAACCCTTTGATGAGGACACAGTACACTGTGACCTTACTATCTGGTCTTGAAAAACATCTACAGGAGAAATGCAGAGATACAGGCTGCTTGGCAGAAGTTGGAGGGAAAAAAAAGAAACAGACTTAACCAAAAGAGTAACAGCAATGTATCAACATTTAAGAAAGTTTAAATTCTTTGGTAAGATTGTATCCTTCCAAATATCTGTAAATGCTTCCTCCAAAATGGAAGTATCCTCAACTCCAGGATGGCCTATCCTCAACTGAACAGTGTTCCCATACAGTTATTGTTAAAAACCTTGCACCTGTGTTTGAGTGAAAGTGCTTCCAGGAAACTTATAATTCTGCAAATATGTAGCTATTAATCACGTATATGCATACACGTATTCTGTTGACTGCAGCTGGAAGCTTTCACAACAATCCTAACTTAGGTGGTAGAGCTGATTTTTCCTAAATATGCTATTGAAGTGGAGAAGCTGCAGAGGGTCATCACAAGATCAGAAGGAGCGTTAGCATTTGCACACTACTGAGTGCAGAAAAACGAGGTCTGCAAAATATATTTTGTATTGTTGTCTGTAGTGAACGGAAAATGTTTCAGTTACAGGGTTACCTCTCCAGGACAGACAGTACAACTCCTGATACGCAGTTCAGCTCTTTGGTCACTGACTGCACTTCTTCTCCGTGAATGTTTGCTATTAACCACATGAATCTCAACAGAAAAGGTAGATAATCTTCTAAATTTACAGTTCTGAACAAAGACTATAAGCCAGTGTGTGTCTGAACTATAATATTGCAGATACAGTAGTCAGGTGGTTGCAAGCTGATGTCAACTAAAGCATGTATGGGACAACTGTTAGGTCAGCTAGAAGCACAGCATTGGTGGGAATCTGCAGATTGCACATAATATACACACATTTATATGTTTTCTGAGTCAAACTGCCCAACCTTTCACAGCTCACATGTCAACACTCACATCTCACTACTCTCAACAGTGAGAAAGTTGGTACATTTCTGAACATTACTGCATCATCTCTCAGAGACCTCAGAGATAAGGATCTTGGATTCTTTCTCATTATTTCCTACATGCCCTCTCTGGTACAGTGAGGGAATAATTTTGGCTCACTATGCTTCAGCTCTTTGAAAGGGCCGACAATAGCAGGACTAGGGGAAATGGATACAAGTTGAAGGAGGGAAGATTTAGGTTGGATGTTAGGGGGAAGTTCTTTACTAGGAGAGTGGTTAGGCCCTGGAACAGGCTGCCCAGGGAGGTTGTGGATGCCCCGTCCTTGGAGGTGTTCAAGGCCAGGTTGGACGGGGCCCTGGGCAACCTGATCTAGTAAATGTGTATGTTTGGTGGCCCTGCCAGGCAGGGGGGTTGGAACTACATGATCCTTGAGGTCCCTTCCAACCCGGGTCATTCTATGATTCTATGATTCAGCTTTCAAATCTGCAAAGTGGGATACTACTTTGCCTCACTGGGTACTGTCAAAGAAACCCTCAGCAACATGATGAAAAGAGGGTATTTCAGCATATCAGAGGTCTGATGAACTTTAGTGTACTGGGGAAGAGTTCTTCCTTTGCCAAGCATCCTATCACTATCACTATCATGACCATAGCATTTCAACCTCCAGTTGAAGGCTTTTCACTCAATGATACAGATAATCTCCTAGAAATAACACCAGGATTTCTGATTCTGTAGTTTGTTGATCACAGTTACAACCATCAGTTTCAGCAGGGACCAGGGAATGAAAGTCTGTTTACGTCTATAAATAGACCTTTGTGCCTATGTCTTCTGGTTCTTCAGAAGACAGGTGAAGACATATTGGTAAAGCCACAGCAGAGATGCACGCCTTACTTTTCTAGAATTTTTTTTTTTTTCCCCCTGGGAAAACAGTCTGGCACATTTTGCAAGCATCTCATTCATTACACAGGCATCATAGTTCAAAGAGAATGTTAGATGCATATTAGCTATTAACATAATGGTTGAGCATCACCAAGCATATAGTGGAGGTCTTTCAGTCACTTTAATGGCAGGGGTAGACACAATTCACTAAATTCTGCTGACTTTACGGTTCACACACCCACACCCTGACACTTTGTGTTAGACGTCTTTCAAAATTAACTGAAAGTTACAGGAAAAGTTTAATCCATCACAGAAGGGCAGCTGTCACTGGAAAGCAGCAAGCTGAAGAAAATAATGAAGCCCATCTTGTTCAGTGCACAATACTGGAGAGCTGCAACTTAATGGAAAGTAAGTTAGCCAGGACACCAAGGCTAGGCTTCTATTTCTTGAATAAATTGCTAATTGATTTCTAATGACTACAGAATGTTATGATAGCACTTTTTAAATACAAGTCAAGTGCTTCAAGTATTCTATAATGAAGTGTATAACCTTTCACAGAATAGCATTAATCAAGAGGAGCAGAGTACTCAATAAAATTAAAGGGCAGTAAATTTGGAAATTTTGTGTACAAATGCTGTTTTATGCAGCCTACCTGTGGAGTTCACTGCCTTGGGAAATCATCTACACAAATGTAATGGTTATGGCCAGTAGCAAGATCTCTAGTCTTTTTTCTAACAATATAAAATTGGAGAATATCAGGAGCAAGAGACAGCAGAAAGAAGAGGTAACAATTGTCACTGAACGTATCTTCTTACTTGAAGCCTTCATTTTGAAACCATCTTTTCCAGGAAAAGTACTAAATCACTTTCATAACTTTAAGGATGCATAGAAGTGGTTTCCTCAGCTTAGATCAAAGATCAAATGGTAGCCTACTGGCAGGCATGGCTCAGGTGATACACAAAGGGCCATGCGTATACTAAAGTGAGATTTAGATATTTATCATTGATCAATTTACAAAGTAAAGAGGTTTGGATTAAAACATAAATTTTCCTTTTCTACTCCCTCTTTCCTTCTTTTCAGATTGATATTTGGGTGAATGCATTTCATTCACATGTATGCTCATGGAACTACATCTTTATACTTAGCTTAAGCAACACTAGAAGCATTTTTGATAGGATGATGTACTGTTTTGCACCATAAGGGAAAAATGTTTTCCCCAATTTTTTTTAGTCAGAACTCGGGTACAAAAACAATTAAAATAAACAGGGAATGGAACTTCACTCTTCACAGCTATGGCTGAGTTGACAATGCTAAAGAAAAAAAAAGTCTACATTATAGATAGTCAGTAAATCATAGAATGGTTTAGGCTGGAAGGGACCTTAAAGATTAGCAGGTTCCAACCCTCCTGCTATAGGCAGGGACACCTTCCACTAGACCAGGTTGCTCAAAGCCTCATCCAGCCTGCCCTTGAACACCTCCAGGGATGGGGCATACACAGCTTGTCTGGGCAATCTGTTCCAGTGCCTCACCACCCTCACAGTGAAAAATTTCTTCCTAATGTCTAGTCTAAATTTACCCTCTTTTAGCTTATACCCATTACCCCTTGTCCTCTCACTACACTCCCTGGTAAAGAGTGCCTCCCCATCTCTCCTGTAGGCCCCCTTCAGGTACTGGAAGGCTGCTATAAGATGTCCTCGGAGCCTTCTTTTCTCCAGGCTGAACAACCCCAACTCTCTCAGCCTGTCCTCATCCCGTCTCTGTCAGCCTGTCCTTGTACGGGAGGTGCGCCAGCCCTCTGACCATCTTCATGGCCCTCCTCTGGACTCACTCCAACAGGTTCATGTCTTCCTTATGTTGGGAGCCTCAGAGCTGGTTGCAGGACTCCAGGTGGCGTCTCACATGAGCAGAGTAGAGGGGGAGAATCACCTCCCTCGACCTGCTGGTCACAATTCTTCTGATGCAGCCCAGGACATGGTTGGCTTTCTGGGCTGCAAGTGCACATTGCCGGGTCATGTCAAGCTTCTCATCAACCAACACCCCCAAGTCCTTCTCCTCAGGGCTGCTCTCAAGCCATTCTCCGCCCAGCCTGTATTTGTGCTTGGGACTGCCCTGACCCACGTGCAGGACCTTGCACTCGGCCATGTTGAACTGCATGAGGTTTGCATTGGCCCACCTCTCAAGCCTGTCAAGGTCCCTCTGGATGGCATCCCTTCCATGCAGCGTATTGACTGCACCACACAGCTTGGTGTTGTCAGCAAACTTGCTGAGGGTGCACTCGATTCCACTGTCCATGTCACCAACCAAGATGTTAAGTAACACTGGTCCCAATACTGACCCCTGAGGAATGTCACTTGTCACTGACCTCCACTTGGACATTGAGCCATTGAGCAACTTTGAGTGTGACCATCCAGCCAATTCCTTATCCACCAAGTGGTCCTTCAGTCAAAACCACATCTCTCCAATTTAGAGACAAGGATGTCACATGGGACAGTGTCAAAGGCTTTGCACAAGTACAGGTAGATGATGTCAGTTGCTCTTCCCTTATCCACCAACGCTGTGACCCTCTTGCAGAAGGCCACCAAATTTGTCAGGCACAATTTGCCCTTAGTGAAGCCATGCAGGCTGTCACCAGTCACCTCCTTATTTATCATGTACCTGTGCACAGTTTCCAGGAGGATCTGCTCCATGATATTGCCAGGCACCGAGGTGAGACTGACCAGCCTGGAGTTTCCTGGGTCTTCCTTATCTCCCTTTTTAAAAATGGGAGTTACGTTTCCTCTTTTCCAGTCAGTAGGAACTTCACTGGACTGTCATGGCTTCTCAAATATGATGGACAGTGGCTTAGCAAATTCATATGACAATTCCTTCAGGACCTGTAGATGCATTTCATCAGGTCCTAGGGACTTGTGCACCTTCAGGTTCCTTAGATGTTCTCAAACCTGACCTTCTCCTACAGTGGGCCATTCTTCATTCTCCCAGTCGCTGCCTTTGCCTTCTGTGACCTGGTAAGTGTGGCTTGAGCACTTGTCAGTGAAGACTGAGGTAAAGAGGTTGAGTACCTCAGCCTTCTCCATATCCTGGGTAACCAGGTCTTCCATTTCCTTCCAGAGAGAGCCCACATTTTCCCTAGTCTTTCTTTTATCACTGACCTACCTATAGGAGCTCTTCTTGTTGCCTTTGATGTCCCTGGCCAGATTTAATTTTGCCAGGGCTTTAGCTTTCCTAACCTGATCCCTGGCTGCTCAGACAGTTTCTCTGTATTCCTCCCAGGCTACCTGTCCTTGCTTACACCCTCTGTAGGCTTCCTTTTTTTGTTTGAGTTTGTCCAGGAGCTCCTTGTTCATCCATGCAGGCCCCCTGGCATCTTTGCCTGCCTTCCTCTTTGTTGGGATGCATTGCTCATGAGCTTGGAGGAGGTAATCCTTGAATATTAACCAGCTTTCTCAAGCCCGCTTCCCTCCAGGGCTTTATTCCACGGTACTCTACCAAGCAGATCCCTGAAATGCCAAAGTCTGCTCTCCTGAAGTCCAGGGCATAGAGTTTGCTGTATGCTCTCCTCACCGCTCAAAGGATCTTGAGCTCCACCATTTCATGGTTACTGCAGCCCAGGCTGCCCTTGAGCTTCACATTCCCCATGAGCCCTTCCTTGTTGGTGAGAACAAGGTCCAGCATAGCACCTCTCATCATTGGCTCCTTTGCCACTTGGAGAAAGACGTTATCATCAACACATTCCAGTAACCTCCTGGCTTGCTTATGCTGTGCTGTGTTGTTCTTCCCACAGATATCAGGGTAGTCGAAGTTCCCCATGAGGACCAGGGCTTATGAAAAATGAGGCTGCTCCTATCTGTCTATATAGGGCCTCATCCACTTGGTCTTCCTGGTTGGGTGACCTGTAGCAGACTCCCACTATAATGCCATCTGTCCCTGCCCGCCCTTTAATCCTGACCCACAAGCTCTTGATTGTCTCCTTGTCCATCCCCAGGTGAAGCTCCATGCACTCCAGCTGGTCATTGACAGAGGGTGATGCCCCTTTCTCATCTCCCCTGCCTGTCCTTCCTATAGAGCCTGTATCCCTCCATTCCAACATTCCAGTCACAGGATCCATCCCACCACGTCTCTGTGATTCCAGTGAGATCATAGCCCTGCAGGTGTGTGCACTTCTCCAACTTGTTTTTTCCCTGTGCTATGTGTGTTTGCACAGAGGCACTTAGGTTGGGCTCCCGATGAGGCTGCACTTCCTACGTGCTGCTCTTAAAGTGCTCTCCTGGTGGCCTGAGATCCTTCTCCAGGCTCTGGGCATCTATTGCTGGCTCTGGCATCAAGCTGGTAGGAGTGGGGTGGATTGAGGTTCCCCTCCCCCACCAATTTTAATTTAAAGCCTTCTTCAACAGGTTGACAAGCCTATGACCTACATCTTAGGCAATGACTATGTGACATTCCTACTATTATATTATTTCTTTGGCTTCCATTATACCTTCATGTTGATTTCACAATAGTTAAAGCTTTGCTTTGTTTCTGAAACTTCACAGAGTGACTAAAATGCTTTGCATTCACACAGTCAGGAAACAAAAAAGGTCTCATAAAACCAGTGTAACCCTTCAGAAGTAACTAAGGTGGGGTGAATTTCCCAGAAAGTGTCCAGATAAATTTGTCCAGTGAAGAAGAAAAACTTTGAAAGATTCATTTTTCTACCTTTCTTCATGCTAGATATATTACATCAGCAGAAATAGCAGAGGAACAAAATACTCATCCCAAATAAGAAAAAGGATATTGCTGGATGTCCTTAGGAACATCCAGCCAACAACTATAATAGTATGCAATAGCATGATTTTTGAGGCTGCTCTACAAACAAAAAATAAATTATTTGTTCAAGGAATCATTCTCTTGTAGTTAATTTCTCAACTGCAGAGCTGATTTCAGCTTAGGAACACCTCAGCCCTGCAGCACTTGCAGTCATTTCCTTGAAAGTTCTTGCTAGTAGTTGGAGCAAGCAGAAGACTTGTGATGTGAAGGTTTGACTCCTTTCTTTCTCTCAATTTCTCCTTAGAGATCTGAGATGTCTGGCAACTTTCTCTCTAGCAGTCATGCTCTTAAACAACTCATAGGTAGGTAATTGGACTGTGACTACTGAAACCATGACACAAATAAACCAACCCCAAAATATGCAAAAATTTGTTACTGTTGGTTAGCTCTGGCAACAAATCCTGCACTCTGTATTTTTCTCTCATCTCTAAACAATACACTGCTTTTGTTATACCATTTTTTTTCCTGTAATACTTGTGATAAATGCATTAATTATGCATTTGCAACTTATTGTAAGCCCCATTACTCTTAATTTTGCTTTTAACAAGGAAATTACTCATTCACAATTTCTAACTTTTCCACAAAACTTTAAATGCTTAAAAGAAGTCCCAGAAAGATTTTTATAAAGTAACGCAGAACTAAAAGTGCATTAAAAAGGGACATGCTACTAAAATTGACTTTTTATGTATGTTAGTCTCCATAAGCCGTATTTTGAACCTGTAGGGCAAACCATGGTATTGCTTCTTTAGTGCTGAAATCCTGCACATGCTGAATCTGCTGATTTGTTTGGAGCCTGAATGCTGTAAGGCTGCTGCATCTCATATTAATAAAGACACGAAAAAAAGCACATTTTTACTTGAGAAATTCCTGGCTGGTCTCCACATACACCTCAAGTGAGGCTATAGACATCATGTATCCATCTGACTTCACTGTTCATAGAAGGAGCAAGAAAAGGATCATATTTCCCATCACCCATCATATATCCTTAAAGCTGGATTTACACTTAGTGCATTATTATACTAAGGAGGAAGATTCAACCTTGCAGATCCTTCAATATTTAAAATCTAATTAGTTGTTTTTGCTTGGTTGGTTTTTAATCCAGTACTCATGTATGTGCATGATTTAAGGCATATGAATAACTCCATTGAAGTCAACAGTCAATATTATTGTTACCAGCAAAACCAAAACTGATATGCAGAAATGCTTTTCTTGAATGGGATGGCGCACAAGATTGGGAGATATATATGATAAGAAGCTAATTTTCTGAAATACCCTGGGAAAACATAGAAGTTTAATGTACATAGTGACTAAAAAATGACAAAAATATTTAAGCACTTCACTCTAGACTTTCTAGTGCATCACGAGGAGTCTTTCAACTTATCTTGTCAACCGGAAATACCCTTTCAGCCTTCCTGAGGCTTTAAGATAGGTGATAAGGAGTGGGAATTTAAGATCTCAGAGCTAACTCAAGGCAAAAGAACAGAGGTAGGAGTAAAAAAAAAAATAAATACAAAGCTCTGAATCTTCTAATAAGCAAGAATATAAAAACTAAAATAAACTAGACTTACTTTTATGAACTTAGGAACAATGGAACAGAATTGCTTCTGCATCACTTAAAATATAAGCAAAGCAGTCCAGATGCTTTTGCTCTTATTCTGGGTAGAAATTCTTTCTAAGCATACACGTCCTAATAGTCTTAAAGGGACTCGAAGCCACAGTTGCTCCTTACGACTGTTCTGAAATACTCTGCGTTTTGTAGCTGGCACTATCAGATGGATGCAAAGGAAAGACTGGTGAGTTCCACGTAGCTTCAGTCGGAACTGATGACACTCAAAGGAAATTGCAGTGCTTGAGCAGTTGCTCCTGTTAAAAAATATTTGTTTTGACAATCACATTTATTTTATTTTATTTTGAAGTACTGAAAGAGAAGGCAAATTTTCTTCTCAGTTGTTTTTTTCCAAGCACTTATTTTTAAGCCTCTTTTTACTGTATTACCTCAATTATGGAATTTTATAAATTCCATGTGTGTGTTCTATATAAACATATAGGCATCTGTAGTCTTTTACTCAGAGAGTCTTCAGGAGAAAGGCAAAACAGAGCTGGCTGAAGAGAAGTGCAAAGGGATCACTAGCCATGGAAGAAAATGCTCCAGACAGGTTATTCTGCTATACTATCACTGTAGGATAAAAGCAAATAATGTAGTCAAGATTCGTCATATGTGGGCAGTGAGAACAATAATAAGATTCCTATGTGTACCTTGGTTCTCTATGCTTTGTAGTGATGGAAAGAGCAAATTAGAATTCCACTCTGAGCTAGAAATATTGGCAATTTCTACTGAACTCTCTGCAGGAGCTAAATGGAGCCATTAACTGAGAAAGGACTGCCTCGATTAGGACAACAGAAATATCAAGGGAACAGACTAATTTGCAACAGAGAACCCTTGAGAAAGAATCAAAGAAACTGCAGCAGTGGAAGATGAGTCCAGAATAGAGAAAGGGAAGGGGGTAGACAGATCTGAGAAGATGGATTCTGCAGACTTTGCTCCTTCACCCCTGCTAACAAAGGCTATGTTGAATCTACTGTAGATGTCCTCACCCCAGTATACCTGCTCAGATCCAGGTGAACCATAATTCTTGGTTTATTTTAGAAAAACTTTGATTATGGCTATAATTCATTGCTGTGCTGACTGATCTCCCTCACAAGAGGGTGGAGTCTCCAGAACTGAGCAAGCTTCCCCCATAGCACTGTAGAGAAGACAAGTGAAAGCAATGCTGGGCTCAACCTCAGTCATGAGGGCACATGCTCCTGCAAAAGATACACCTTGACTGGCTAGAACTTCTTGGGGAGACTGTGTAAAGGCAAGAGTCGTGCAGAAGAGCCCTACAAGGCTGCTGCAACCTGTGCAAGAACAAGTTTAGAGCGGAGATCTAGAAGAACTGCCTTACAGCCATGTCAGCTGCTTTATGGCAAACTGGAAACATCTAAAATAGCTGTTTGAACTTCTCTGAAGTTATACAATCACAGTGGAATGCCATTTGCTGTTATATGAACTCCTTCCAATGAAAAACACATAAAAGATGTGAAGCAAACGGTATCTGCTTTTTGTTGCATACAGTAGGTGGGGAGTGCATTGCTACCAGTAGAATTTGCCAAGCTTATTTCTTTATAACAGCATTGAGTCATATTTTCATCACTCATTAAATACTAGCACCACCTTTTCAAGGATATCTGTAGTATCTCAGCTGGGAAAGACTGTATAAAGTCTGAGACTATAAAAACCCCAACTTTCAACTACCTAGCACCAGATTACTGATACTGTATGCTGACACTGAATCCTTCCACTGTCTTTTTTAGCCCCCAGTGTATAACCAATGGACTATACGACATTATTTCACTCTTTAGTAAAGTTCTATATTAATATTTCAGCTGTTTTTGGTTTGGGTACACATTGCTTTTTGCAGGCAGCTGTTCTTTAACAGCCTGAGCTATTATGGGAAAGATAAGGTCTTTGTCTGAGAGTGGGAATAGAATTAACACTTGCATTCAAATACCAGGAGGTCAAAATGTCTGTGGCACACAATGATTGAGCTGAACTGTTTTTCCATTGCAAGATATATCTGTTGAAAATGCTTACTGATCCCATACTTCTACCACATGGTAGTTTGTGTTTGAGAGGTAGGGAGGCGATACTGGCTTGGGTGTGTTTACTACTGTCTTAATTAAATCTGTAATTTTAAATGGCCTCACACAAGTTTACTGTATGACTTCACCTGATGGCTAGGGCCACTGCCATTTGACTTCACACTTTTTATTTTAAAATAAAGGAAAAAAGCTAGGCTCTCCCTTGACTTAAAGAAAACAGCAGTGTTACTGGGTGTTATTTTCACAAAGCTGCACCATTTACTAGCACTAGTAATGTTCCAAAGGGACGTGGATTACCATGGCAAATCAATGAGCTGAAAAATGGTTTTTGCTGACAAAATCTCTGCATATTAAATTGTTAGTGCAAGTACCAGTGGGAAACTCCTATAGTCAACTATACTACAGGAGGGAAAACAGAAACAATCAGGAAGTTACCATTTACACCTCCTCCCACCCCACCTGTACTCTTTCTGCTTCTTGTGGGACTTCCCTATTTTTCTGTGAAAATTGGAGGGGGCTGCATACCTCTGCAGCATGTTTGGCAATACAGGGATTCTGAACTCCCACTGAAAACATTAGTTACACAGCGAGAATTCCTTACATAAAAGACAAATTCTGAGCTCCAAGAAGCCTTGTGCTTTGCCACCTCAGTCTCTTTCTCCAGGTTTAATATGCAAAAGCCAAAAAAATAATTAAATGTATTTCAATTCAGTTTAACATAGAACATGCTACCTAAAAGTGAAATATTGAAATTCATTTATTGCCAAGTGATAAAGCAACTCACATGCTAGAGTGTGCTGGAACTGTTGCACTTTGAGGATATAAATAGTTATCTCTAATCTATTTTGTCAAAAGTTTTTGAGTTTGTTGCTTGTTCGTTTGCTTGTTGTTTCGTTTTGGTTTTTGTTTTGTCTTGGGGTTTGGTTTTTTTTTTTGTGTTATAGTTTTGTCTTTTTTTTTTCAGTGGTGGCTCAGGTCACTCTCTGTCTGCATTGAGGCTGACTGTGCCATACAGACCAGCTGGGAAAGAATAGGCCATACACTGACCCAGGCAGAGCCTGAAAGACACCAGGACCAGACTCTGAGCAGGTCTTCAGGACATTCCACAAACACAGCTTGGAGTCTAGTGTCAAGCCATTGCTCTTGATCCATTCTGCTTGTTGATATAGATGGCTGACAGACCATTTTCCTGACCTCTTCCCCACTCAACAGCCAACATCAATAGTGACATTACTTCTGCCTTCTTATGACACTACTCTCCTTTGTTCCTGAATAGTAGATCTACTTAGAGGAGATTCACGTCATTAATCCATCTGCAGCGTTCTGCCAAAGTCAGGTCCCTATTCAGGTAACAGCATCCATTAAGGCTCTCCATACCCTCACATGCATGGGTTACCTTGTTGGGTGAATTTGCAATTTGCAGAAATGCCAGGTAGTGACCTCCAAAAATTATTTGGACTTGTGTGAATTAATCAGGATTTGAATTCAGGTCTCCAGAGGCAAAAGTCACAGAGCTTTATGTTAGTTGTCTTGTTCCCACATAAGTGCAGATAGCTTTATTTTTTTTTTCCTTTTAAAAGAAAAAGGTTGATCTTTGAAAAAGTCATCCAAAAGCCCAAAGGCTATTTAGCCGCAGGTCTGATAGTTCTTTCATTATAGCTGCTGTAGCAGTTTCATCTCTTGCTGCTGCTCAGTTATTTAAAAACCTTTTCATCCTTTAAAGGCTTTGGAAATTCACTCCAAAAGAATAAAGTGCTGATTTCAAGCATGAAAATATCCCCTAGAATGGTGAGTTTCCAAATCTAAAGATTTAATTTTATCTTAAAATTTTGGGCTATCCCTTCCTGCCTCTGTTTATTTTTCATTTACATTTGTATGGCTGATTATCCAGAAAGGATTTTGTGCTTGTTTTACTGCATTGCTGTCTGACAACTGCTTCTATTTATCTTGGTGCAGACTGATAGTAAATTCTGCCACAAGTATACCAGAACAGCAGTTATTGCTGCATGCACAGGAATAGACAAGCACATACTGTTCGTTGATTTACATAGTCAGTTAAGTCCTTAAAAATAAAGATAGTGAAAAACAGTACTGTAAGCTGTAGGTAATCACTACCTTCTTTAATAAGTGGAGGCATGACTGCCAATTCTTCTTTTGCACTTGATCAGTATTACCCCAGTTTCCTTTGTAGCCAGTTCCCAATCTACGATATACCTAGAAATCCATTCTACGTTTTAGATGATGAAGCCAGTTTTCATTTGTGAAAATTCTCAAATAAAATGTACAATATCTAGAACGCATAGCACATAGCTGATAAACCTTCATCTGACAGGCACATTAGCCACTCACTAGAGGTTTGCTGGAGAAGCTACTATCAAAGAGCCCAAATGAGGTACAACTGCATTATCAGCAGACAAGACTGCCCCTTCTTTTTTTCTTGTGAGTCTTATCAGCAGCATGATGTAGGCAAGATCAGCACAATGTCCAGGACTGATTTCTTCTAGATATGCTTTGAAAAGCCACTGTGTGGTTTTCCTGTGGTAAATATTCCTCTGATAGTGTCCTCAACCTTTCATTTTCTACTTCTGGTCACTTTGTATCTTTAGGGAGATGTGCCCAATATTGTTTCTAGACCTCCAATTTGGGTCCAGCTCAGAGGACTGGATTTAGGAAGAGACAGTTCTAGAGGAGGCCATGGGTGCAGCTAACCTATATACTTATGATGGTATGACCACCCATCATACTGAGCTCTCAAGTCCTGCTTAGTCAGAAATCCCACTGAAATCAAGGAATAAAGCCAATATTAGTGGAACAATAGTCTTTCCAGGCAGGAAAGACTTATTATTCACAGTAAGACAGGTGAGGATTTAGTTATATTGCCCTTTGTCTTGAAAACAAGATGTTGAAACAAATTAAACTCAAAATAAATGTGTTTTATAAATAGTCAGTTCCAGAGTCAACACTTGTGTTCTGACCTTGTGCATATTTCCATCTTTTTCTTTCTCAGGGTCTAGATAATGAACCGAAGTCTGTTACTTGTGAATTTGTCTAGTGGATATTGGTCCAAACTTAACAACTCTGAAGATGATTGTTTCAGAAGGCAATGATCGCCACTGCTCAAAAAGCTGGTAGCAGGGCCCAAGTAGTGCACCCACAAACAGAGGCACTCAAAATACTAAGTCACATGTAAGTGCCCCAGTTGCTTTGCTCTTAATTTTATAGCTCTAGGATAAAAGATTAAAGACAGAAAAGGTCTCTGTGGTGATTAGACAGCAGCAATTAGGAAACAGTCTAAGGCAGAACAAAAGAAGAAAGAACAGAGAAAGGGCAACAGAAAGACAGGGCTAATAAAGAAGTCCTTCCCACGCAGGAGCACTGGGCAGAGGGTCTCCATTAACACCTCCTCGTAACCAACCCAAAGAAGCTTATTTGTCATGGAGAGTTTCTTTCCCTGCAGACAAAGAGGACTGAGAGGTCCAAAGTTGAGGTCTGAAGGGCTCATTAAAACCTCCTTTAACACAATAAGTGTCTATTTTGCTTTGAGCAAATGTTCAGTAGCAGGTTTATGTGGCAGGTCGCCAGCAAGTCACTGCTATTTCTCACTTTCAGCAGTGCAGGCAACCATGAGAGTTGCACATGCAGTCGTTGATGAGAAAAAGGAAAACAGATTTAGGTCAGCATTTAGGCAAATTAAGTGTGGACACTGCTTTTTCAGTGCATTAAGGCTGTGGCCCTTCAGTGCTCTGAACTATGGGCCCTCTCCCCTTATCCACCACTGCTACAGCAGATAGAGATGAAATAACCTCTGCAATCACAGAGATGGGTTGCTCATACTTGCGTGCTTATTCTTTGTAAATTTTTCATATCCATGCAAAACTCTGCCAAAAAGATGATTAAAAAACCTCAACCCCACAACAATAAAAGCCCAGCATTTTCTTGGAGGGGATGTGAGGGGAATAAACATGATGGAAACATGTAGACAGATATATTCTTAGAATCAGATCATTCTCTTGTGTGGAAAGCCTTACTGATTCAAGCCTAAGTGCTGCAAAAATAAAGGGTTAGAAGGAAAAACAGCTGGCAAAAATTTGGGGTTGCAGCTCTGCATTTAATGTCTTCCACTTTGTGGCAATATGTCTGTATTCCTCACATCATCTTCCCCATTGGCTGCAACAGGCTGTGGGGGATGAGAAAAGCTCACAAGATATGTCAGTGCTGTCAGCAATGTAAATTATATCTGTTGTCCATTTTTTACCATTTTGATTTAATGATGGGAATTGTAAGGGTGACCGTAAGCTCTAGTTTCAAGCTCATTTAGTGACTCTTGGAAATACAATCTCACAGATTCAGAGATGGAAAGATATTCCAGGACAGCCTGTTTAACCCACTGCATCTATATATGCTACTTTGTGTTGTCCTTGGGGATGTGATGCTTTTGAATGATTCTACTGATTCAATCTCACTACATTGTGGTAGATCTACTGCACTGTTTTAGACTTCTAAAATGTTTACTTGCCTAGGTGCTGGGCAAGCCTATCAAGGATTGTTCAGTTAAATTTGAGGGAGTCAACTTATTATGTGTCAGTTCAGGCATCTCTTCCAGGAACAGGTCAGAACCCTGGATCTCATCCAGACCTGGCTTTAGTCCATCTATAATAATACCACACTCTTTAGTTTACAGTTAGAGCCTTGAGGTAAACTGTCCCTGGAGGCACTGCATGTTATTTTCAGAGACTCAACCAAGTATTCTGAAGCATTGTCCAAATGACATGGGACAAAGCCAATACTCTTAAAATGATGGCAGGCTCAAGGCTGCTCATTACTAATAATCAACAAGCAGATCAAGCAGAATTAGTCAATCGTAGAATTCAAGCTGTAATAGGTAAGCTGTATGCAGAACACCTCAGGAGCAGGTTCTCCACTACCCAGCAGTGTGAATAGCCCAAGGCAACAATGTATGGTTGCATTTTGCACTTGCTCTGCACTCTGTTTTCATTTGTATATATGATTGCTTAGATACAGGGGAGTGGAGAGACCAGGCACATAATACTGAGGCTGCAGTGGGCAGTTTTGCATGCAGTGTCACAGGGCTCCAGCTGCAGAAAGCACATTTCACACTAAGATGAAAGCCTTTCTAGAGACAGGGCACTGTCCAAATTGTATTTAACTCATAAGCGAAACTTCCCCTGAAGGACAGTAACAAATGGATCAAAAATAATTAAAAAGAAGCCCCATTAAGGAAGGTTGAAAGAACTGAATCTGCTCAGATTAGAAAAAGATTAAGGGAAGACAACAAATGCCTACAAATACTTAAACTGTATGTTACAAACTGCACAGGGATTAGTTTTCTTCCTTAGTCAACAAGACAATAAGAAATAACAGACTGCAGCAGAGACTGACTACAAAATACCAAATGACTCAATTTGTGACATTAGGATTTGCATCTGCTGCTGGAAGTTTCCAAGACTGAGGGGTCTTCAGAAATGGGCCTTGGTGCCTGCACAAGGGAGTGAGCTTCTAATGCTGGCTCATCATACATTAATAAGAGTTTTGAGAATAACAAACTCAATCTTTCTACGCTGCATAGGAAAAAATATGATGTAACATATCATAACTGCATACGAGACAAAGCCACCTGGAAGTTATACTGGGCCAAAGTAACCCTTGTAAGACTGAGGCAGTTTAGGAGAGGCGCTCCTATAAACACCTAATAAAGTGTTGCTCCCTTCAACAAAGATCAATTCTTCAGTGAAGAGTCAACAAGGTTGTTTTGCACAGATTTTCCTCCTGTCCAATATAGTTATTTTACATTAAAAATTTGGCTCCTTGTAAGTAATTATCTTACCTGCCACTATAGCAGTGTCAAACTGTTTTCCTTAACATTTTCTTTCACACTTCAAAAGAAGCCAATCTACTCACAATTCTTATCTGCTGAGTGAGAGAGGAGATTGGGAGGTGTATTGATGTTATTGATGTCAAGTCCTTCTAGAGAATAAAAGTTTATTGCTTTCCTGTCTCTGATTATCTTTTTGTGAGGATGGGGATCACAGGCTGGGAAACAGTGCTCCATGAGAGGAGACAGGCTTCGTTACAGAGGTAAAAAGCTGGAGGAGGCATGAGGGGAAGCATGAAGAAGGAAGCAGGAAAATGAAAGTAAAATTTGAAGAGCTACTAAGTGGATTAGGAGTCCAGGGCTTGTGGAAAGTCATACAGCTTTCTAACTCTTAAACATGCAGGTTTAACCTTGCAAAGTGTGGCACAAGACAGGTTTCATGAAATTGCTAGTATACTTTTCAGGGCAACATGCTGAAACATGCTAAGTTCCTTCCATTCCCATGGAGAGGAATGCAGAGTTCTAGGTATCTTTCAAAAGCTATTTTTCAGAAAATAGGAAAATAGAATTGAAAAGCACTTATAGAAAAGTTCAAGTCAAGTCATCTAAACATTTCCAGCCAAGTAATTCAGCCCAGAGTTTTAGCTGTTGTTCTGCTGAGTTTTAGGGTAGGGTCTCATTTTCAGATTTAAGGAGGGAGCAAAGAAAACTCCCTACATCCACATGTATGTCCTTGGAAGACTATCACAACAGACACCAAGGCCCTGATTAGGCGTCCATAAGACACATGTGGTGTACATGTGGAAAATCTCAACAGCACGATCAAGATTTTACAAAATAGAAGGAGAGATGCTGACTTTTGAAATTAATTGGAAATTTGCCATTGACCCCAGCAGGACCCCAGATTCAAGCCTTGGTATCTACCCTGAATTGCAAAGGAGCTAGGAACCTAACAGTCTGCTTAAACTTCGAATGCTCAGCACTTTTAATATTAACCCATTAGCTTACATCATTAAGTTTAAGGAACGACCTCTGAAAATCATTAGCTAAAATTTTCAGCTGCCAAATTATCTTATTTGCAGATGACATTTTCTTACACCTTTCTTTAATCTGTACTTTCCTTTCAGTGTAAAATGGACAACCAACTCTCTATCTTAGGATATAGTTGGAGAGAGGGGATCTTTAATTCTGGATTTCTGATTTCATTAACTGTGCAGATTTATTTCCTAATAAAGCAAATTTTAATTTCCATGACCTCACTGTGGATCCAGGAGATCTTTCAAACTGTTATCCACTTGAGAAGACAATACCTTCCTACCTCCACACCCTTGTGGAGATGCAGACCCTAACGGGTTGTCTACGACAAGTCCTCTCTTCCTTGGCTGACAAGGGCAAAGGGCAGGGAGTAGAGTTATATATGAGTCAGACTTCACTAAAGAAACAGTGGCTCACACTAAGTTTAAAAAAATATATATCGTACCCCACTTACCAAAATTTTTCCTTCACTCATTCTCAGAAATTGAAACATTGCATCTTTACTATTCTTTACTATCCAGACGTACTCTTCCTTTTGATCTGGCTAGCTTGAGCTAGAAGGCCCTTTTCATGGACTATAAAGATTACTGCATAAACCACAATAGATATGGTTTGAAACACCCACATATGAAATTACAGTGTGAATGTTTAGAGACTGTTTCTAAATATAGGTATTAAAGCCACAATGCTTCTCATAGGTGTGCTCTGTAGTAATTGCCCAATCAACATCTGGCCCCAGAGTAGCACAGAGCTCTCTGCAGAAGGAAATACGCATCACATCTCCGATACCTTCTTTACCATATGGTAGACACTGATCAGAGCTGGCTTCTACCCATTTTGTCAGTGTAGCAAAAAGAGTCAAAAAGTCACATGGGACAACAGTATTTTTAGGATTGTTTACAGCAGCTTAACCAAGTATGCCCGTCAGCTCGGGTTTTCAGCTATTTACTCAAACTTTGTATTTCATGGCCTTTAAACATAGGTGATATGTTGTTTTCTTTACAAACTTAATTACCTCCTCGTCAATTACTGAATTTTTATCGGCCCTGCTAACTCTTATCTTTTGTAGTCTTCTCTAGAAATAACTGGGAATTGACGATAAAAGATATTTATTCTGTTTCCAAAGCAATCATTCTATCAAAGCCATAATCTAAAAGGCTAACTATACGGATGCCCCTAAAAATTATAACCATCAATCTGTATTAATTCCATATCTCAGTTCACCATACTATCTCTAAAGAAAAAAGAACAGATAAGGAAATTATTGAAAAAAGCTGGCTGAATACCAAACAAAAGCCAACAGCTAAAATTGAGGTTGCTGCAGGAACGCCATAAAAAAATCAGACCATCTGCAGTAGCCATGGTAGAAAATCATTTAGCAGTGAGTATATGCTTTTGGCTCCTGTTGATAGATAACTAATAACTGAGTTCTGAATGATTCACATCCAGTCAAGCAAATGGCGCATGGACCCAGAAGTGTGGAGATTGGCAGAGTCTTTCATAACACGCTCCTTTTGAGAAAATTATGATAACTTGTGGATAGGTTTCACAATACAAAATTGAACACACTGCCAAAACCATTTTCGTGTTTATTTCTGATATCTTTTACTCTCTTCTGTTTCCCCTGAACTACCTACACATCCTCTCAATCACACAAAGACTGAAGGAATGTGAGCTAAATGCGATAGAAAGACAGGTATATTATATATAGCCATAGTTGAGCCACGGAGTAGTTTTTTGTGGTTCCTTTTCTGACTTAACTTCTGTCCTTCTTCATTATTTTATTAAACCACACCCTCTCTTCAAGTAGAGGTAATTTTTTGTGCTCTGAGACCCAGACTCCCCTTGTGGTTTGATCTCTGCCCTTTATCTCAGGCATTAGAAGGAAGCTAGAGTCACAACTCTAAACTTACAAGGATAAAGAGACAACCGCTAGGTGTTCCACATAGACACCTATTGCAGATAAGCTAAATCTTCGAAGGGAAATCTTGCAAAGTCTAACTCACTGGTGGGGAGAAGGCAGCTTCAGGCTCATGTTTAAGAGAGAAGCTGATGCTGATTAACTGTGCAAGCTGCCTCAGTACAGATTACCCTTTTGCGTTCTTTGGGGTTTCTTGAGTCAAATTCCATCATGTGTTGTAGCACATCCCACCATCCTGGAGAACCAGGTGACATAATATGCTAGTCTTCAAAGTTAGTCAGTCTGGGTTAGCCTTGTACAGCCAGGACTGAGCTCTGTGTGAATTAAATTTCTGGACTATAACATATTGCTGCAAAAGTTGATGGCAAGAGCTGAATTGAGAAACGTGTTTATGTGGTTTACAAGTGAAGGCTAAATCTGATTTTAACTCCTATAGTATAATTGTATTGCCGCTGGATTTCCTAATACATTAGGAATTACAAAGTAGAAACTAAAGCTATTGAAACTTTCAGAATTAGGGTACAGGACAAGATGAGACTGCATTTAGATTAAAGATAATATCATATTTTGGCTAAACACATAACCATGATGGACACCAATATCAGAGTTAGGGGAATTTATTCTAATGCTATTATGATAAAAGTCATAATCAGGAATAGTACTGGCATGAAAAGGGATTTGTAAGGACTCTCTTATAAAACCTATGAGCTGATCAGCATAGTGCCTTTGTAACATTAATGTAATGGGCAGAGTATGCAGTTAGCTGTTACAAATACTTCTATGTCAGTAATCTGGAGATGTATGAGATATTTCACTCCTGCAGGGTGGGTCTTTACATGACACTCTGCTCAATGAAGGTACATTGCAAATCTTCAAACCCGTAAGTCATGTGCCATCTTTCAACATTAAAAGATCAATGGAAAGTCAGCATTTACATTTGATTTAACTGCACCAGATAAACCCTCACATTTTACCCACTAGTATTCTGAGTTAATTAAAGCTTCATGCTAGCAACCATGCCTTTGCTCTACAGAACAAGCAAGAAAGATAAGGCCTTGAAAGTTCAGCACAGTCTTAGCACATGAGCAGTCCTGTCACCTTATCATTTTCGGATACGTACCCAGTATAATACATCTGTCCAGCCCTCCATCGTAATGCACTGAAACACTGTCAGCATGGCAAAAGCAAAATTGTCAAAATTCGTAATGCCGTGCTTGGGTCCCTCCCAGCCTGCCTTGCACTCTGTGCCGTTCTGACACTGCCGCCCATGCGCAGACTGGGGGGCACAGGGAGATGGATCATCTTCTGCAGGTGTATCTTAAAGGAGAGGAGGGAGAAAAAGGAGATGAAGAGAATGAATCACTATTTGTCACACTGATAAGTGAGTGAAGGATATCTAATCTTAACAAATACATTTTGCAGTGAATTTGTCAGATTTCTCTAGGAACATGCAAACAACTGTATTAATTTTAATGTGCAGAGGGACACTTCATTGTGTTTCCCTTTCTTTCTGTAAAAATAATGGCCAAGCTGCCAAATGTTAGAGTGAAAGCTGAGATGGACTTTTCTTTTTTTTTTAAAGCATACCCTCCTATGAGGAAAAAATCACGCCTTTCAACATGAGAGGGAACACTAGATCAAGCCTATCACATTTCTTTAGGTTGTATGTTATGACCAGTGTTTTCATACTGCAGTCACCTGGCATCTGGGTTAATCTTGGAAGGGAACTGCAGCACTGACTGGCACTCTGTTGAAGGAGGCCAAACCCCTGCAGCAGACAGAGTCCTATGCTCTAGAGATAGGTTAATATGGTGTTGGACCACTGCTAAATTATAGCAGAAAGTCTCTGGAGCTCTGCCCTTTTAGAGTTTAGAAGCTGTGCGGCATTTTATCAATAGCCCAGGGGCACTCAGAAGCTCTGTAAGACAACTGCTTGATTATCCACTCCTTATTCTGTACAGGTGTTTTCCAAAGAGCTGAGAACCAATACAACAAGCCTCTCTAAATGCTTTGGTATATGAAAAATGCTACAGAAAACATTTTTATAAGCACAAAACCTCCTGACACAGGATTTTTAAAAATATAAGGATTTCAGAGCTTAGTGCTACATTTACAACAGATGCAGGTACGTATGCGTGTGGGAGCAGGTATTTATGTATGTTTTCCATCTTATATGGCAAAAAATATGTAATTTTCCAAAAGTTATGATCATTTTCTGACCACTAAAGCATGCTAGAAACAGCAATATTGGAATTAGATGCTGTAATGTAAATAATTCCAGACACTATGGAGAAAGATATATACACTTTAAAGATGTAAACCAGACTGGCAACTCATTATATTTCTAGCATCATTTCCAGAAAATGAAATCTGCTGACGTTATAAAAGCAGAATATATAGAACTTCTGAAACAATTTCTTGCTATAAAATATTTTCTTCCTTATGAGCTGAACTGGGTCCTAGACATTGGCACCCAACACTACATGGGAAATCACTTCTGTTCAAGTTCAATAAATCAAATGAAAAAGAGTAGATGGTTAGATGAGTGAATGACAATACAATTGAATTATTTTGAAATCTGAATATTTCTTTCTGTAAATAATTTGAAAGTTCTTTCCTGATGGATTTGGTGCAAAAATTTTCTTCTCATTAACGTAATTTTGCTTTCTTATTAGCTGCAATTCTAACCATGTCACAGCCTGTGACTTTAAAAAAAAGGGTACTGGGTCTCGATTAGATATTCCTTTACAGTGATACTAGCTTAAAATGAAGATGTGTTTGTGTACAAGATTAATAATTAAATATAAGAGCTGTTCATTTCCGTGATGCCATCTCATTTGTAGCTCAGTCTGCTAGTCATGAAATCAACACTACTTGAGTGTTGCTCGAGAATCTGGAAGATTTGTTGAAGAACTCGGGCTGGCTTGTAGTGACAAAGGTCCACATTAGAAGTCCTCAGGAATTCACAGGTTTACGTGTAGCCTTTAAAGACAGGCCAACAACTGAGTGACCTAAGATGAGTAAGCTAAACTGTCACCGTTAGAGACAGTCTCTCCACATCAAAGGTGACTCATATCCAAGAATCAGAACTGAGGAACCACCACTGTGAAACCCCAAACAGGTACACAGCAGGGAGCAAGAGCCACCCATCTCCGGTGCAAGCATAAATGCTCCGTTACATATGTGGAAAGCCTCTCTCAGAAAATCTTTGTGTGCATGATACAGTGCTCCGCTTACCTATAAGTCCCCCTTGCACATGGTAGCAGGTCTTATGCATCTTCCCCATGAATAACTCCAGTCCAATGATGGCATAGATAATAATGACAAACAACACCAGCAGGGCAATGTGCAACAAAGGGACCATGGCCTTGATAATTGAGTTTAAAACCACCTGGAGACCTGCAGAGAGAACAGAAGGAAGCACTTACCAGCAAGAGAACAAAATTTAAAGAGGCTACAAATTGCATAATAATGTCATTTTTATTTCATTCCCCCTCACCTGAACTAATTATCTCAATGTTGTAAAGATGTACATTTAGAGATCACCTCCCTTCAGAAGATACCCAACATTTCACAAATTTACCATCACAGCCTGGATCAGAGACCAAAGTAAAACAGGTATTACCTTACCTGTCAGTGAAATACCACCACCCTGGGGAGGGAAAACATTAGCTACTTTGCCTGCTCTTGAAAACCAGACCTAAGGTGTTCCCCAGACGGTACTGAGGAGAGTTAAAGCATGGGGAAAACAAAGAACAACCAGAACTGAAGTAGGACAAGAGCAATGAGACATGCAAGAGGGCAAATGCTAGGATACCACAGAGCTGCACCCTAGAGCATGGGGAGAGATGGCAAACTGAAGTCATGTCTTGACTCCAGTTGTGGGTTCTTCCAGGGGTCACGCGTGTCTCAGGTAGAACCTGAGCCGCTGAAGGACCACCAAACCCACACTGACTGAGAGCTCCTGGCCCTCTGAGCATCTCCCTGAGCTCCAGATCCACCTCACCTTACTTCAGTCTGAACAGAGGGAGAGTCAGAGCCAGCAGTGCTGGTTTTGTCCCAAGATTTAGGGATCACTCTACAACACAGGTTGTCCAGGTCCCTACAAAGGGGTATGAACAAAATATTATTACATGGCTGTTATTAAGGCATGAGACATCTATAAGTCTTAATCATGAGGGAGCCAAACATTTCCAGAATGGCCCAGTGAAGGTGACTTGTAGCAGTTTGCTAAAGCACTAAGCAACTGTACCCTCAGATGCAGTTGACTCAAGCTGCAGATTCATGGGTGTCTGTCTGTCTCCTCCTCAGTTGTAAAACAAGAATAACAGAGCAAGCCTCATAAGCCTCTAGTAAGGATTTGTATTTACAAAAGTTCTTAAAAGTTATCATCACTGGTGGCAGTGGTAGCAACCACTGTCACTGCCAAGTTATTAATGTTGGAAGTATTGAAAGACCTCTAGAACTCTATAGTTTGCAAATAGCCAGATCAAAACAATTATGAGCTCATGATTTTGCAATAACCGAGAGCCAGAAGCCATTAATGTCTCCTGCAAATGCCATCATCTCCTCAGAGAAGTTGATATCCACTGTAATTTTTGAAAAATGTGATTCATGAGTTGTAAATGTCTTTTATATGTCTGCCAAGAGAGTTTGTGGCAACTATTAACTTTTAAAATCTAAGATCTTAGATTTTCTTTTTTTTTTTTTTAAAGTTTTTAAAAGGAATTTAAATACTTTCTAATAAGGATGACACACTTCTTGACAAGCACTTTCACTGATAGGCAATCCACTTGTCACTTCACAGCTAAGGCTGAGACTTTGTGTTTGTTCCCCAGCCACGATGGAACACAGTAGAAGCAAAGGTGCCATCAGCTGCCAGGCCAGCAAGATCATTCACTGCCTGCTAGTAACCCAAAGCTGGCTGCTAGCATCCCTCTAGTCAGAACAATTTTTCAGGTGTCTGCAGTCAGTTCAGTAATCTGTCAATGGTTCAGGCTACTATACAAAGCAAGTGATATTCAGCATGAAACATTCTGGCTTTCACAAAGGGATCCTTACATTAAGTACAATACTGACAGGATCAAAAGTCATCCTGTACAAGAGTGGGCCATTCTGCTCACTCAGTTACCTCTAGGTATTTACTCTGGATAAGCAATGTCTCTGGGGAAAAAAATATTGCTGTGATTACATGAGGCAGTCAACCTTTTCCCCTAGATGCTCACCTCATTTAATCTGCTAATTCTAAATACACACAGAAAAATGAATTACTGTCCACATCAACATCACTCCAATACTTTACAGCAGTCTGGAACGTAACATTCACCAGAAAATTAGAACAACATCCCACCTTCTCCCAAACAATGTACAGCAATGCAAGAAAGCTAAAAGACTACAGATGGTTATGAACCTGAAAGAACCCCACAAACTTTGAAGATTGAAAGATTTGTAGCTTCAAATAAATCTACACAAAAGCAAATAAAGGCCTCCATTTTTAGTGATTTTACGAGTGTTATTAATGTAGCCAAACTGTAGCCAAGATTTCAAGGTTAAGAGTTCTAATACCAGGTTTTAAGTAATTTACACTTTATTATTATTAATTGTTTTAATACTCATAATAGGATATACCCAGTGCCCTTAAGAGAACAGACACAACGATGAACAAAAAGTTATCTCATTTTAAATGCAGCTTCATTATCAACCCAGGCCATGAAAGCGCTTCAGTGTACTACAGATGTCCAGAGAAAATAATATCTGCACAAAGCAATGCCCTTTGTGTTAACAGAGCAGTGCTTGTCAAATCAAAGGCTTGCCCCATAAACATGAGATGACAAGGTGTTTAGACAGTCAAGGGGAACATGTACCACCAGAAGAATTACAGGAGCTTCATCTAGCTTAATTAGAGAAAAAGCTTCTTGAGGATAATAAACTTCGAAGAAGAGATGAGCTCCTGAATACTGTTAGCATGAATTGATGTGTGTGCTGCGCAGTACCCTGTCAGGGTCTCTTTAAATCCAGATGATTAGCAAGCTTACATACATTACCACTAAACTATTCAGAGAGTTTCTAAAAGTTTAAAATGGCTAACTATGCAGTAACTTTAGAAATGTCCTCTCAGAAGTTGTGATGAATGCTACTTGCAGAAGGGCAAGGGATATATGCACATCGCCATGCTCCCCACATTGTTGTCAAGGTTATTGCTGGAGTATAGCTGCTGCCAGTGAGTTACATCATTCTCAGTTCAGGCAGACACTTACAACACGAGTAGCTGTTGCAAGGAAAGGCATGAGGAACCAGTCCTGGAAAATCAGACAAGTCACAGTAGTAGCAAGGGGTGAGAACAGGGAGAGCAGATAAAGAATGATTAAAGGACTGAGGCAGAGGCATGGATAGGTGGAACAAGCAGAGGCTTTTTTTAATTAAAAAAACCATATGCTTCGAAACACCAAATCTGTGTTCTGAAATCTGAGAGGTGCAGATTAGTGTCTGTAGATGATCAGATGCATTTCTGATCAGGGTAAATCAAGGTTAATCACCCCCTTACATGCAGTCACAAAGCTTTTCCTAACCAATTGGGAGAACTGCAGACTTCCCTGTGGAGAGGAAGTAAAGACAGTTGAACTTATAAAAGTCCCAACTCATGAATACACTTAATCTTTGCATACTGCAACACATAGATATCACCCAACATGGGTGCTCACAATACAGGGGCAATACAGTCCCACTTGCCTGATGCTCTCTGTTAATATACCATTGCCCATCTTCAGTATATTCTCACTTGTGGAGGTAAGGATTGCACTTGAGCCATGCAGCTTATAATAATAATTAAATCAGAATTCCTAATGGCCTGATCAGACTGCAAAGCTGGCCTCTGGATTTCAAGTAGCTGATGCCAATAACTGCGTTCCCACAGCAGAGTGAAGAGCTGTGTTTTCACATTGCTTTACAGAGGCTGGCAATGCCATTGTTGGCCAACCATAAACACAAAGTCCTGAACTTATGTCCCGGCAAGTAACTATAAAAATAAATGGTTTTCAAATATTTGGCATTCTAAACATACTTGTTCATTTGTGGAAGCTCTCTCCATGTGCTAGACACTTTCTAGATATGTGTGAAGGCACAGCGTCTGCCTTGAGGATCTCACTCCAGGCTGGACAAAGGGATAACTGCGCAGATGTTAGGGAAAGTGCCACAAAAGGGATTGTTTGCAGTTTTTCAGACCACGCTTTTCTTCTGTTAATAATTGAAGATCTTAAACAGCTCTCAGTATTTATTTTAAAAGCACTTCAGTTTACCTTTTAAAAAAAAAAAAACCTCTTGGCTGCATTCTGTTGGCTGAAACTGACTCCATAAATGTTTCAGTAAGCAAAACACGTTAATGCCATTCCCTGGGTTCACAGAACTTAGCATTTATTTACACTGATAAAACATTTTAAATATTTATTACATGGGAACAACATTGCTTTTTATACAGGGTCAAGCCCTTTTCAGCCTCTCGAGGCCTACATTCACCCAAAGGTTCAGGGCACAACTGGAGAGTAGAGGGAATAGGGAAGAAAGAAGGAAAAGAGTTTGTACCAAACAACATTGATCTTTCTCAAAGCTATGGGAAATACACAGTTAGGGATGCTGCAGGTGTTTTAGAGCTATTGTATGTGCTATATTTTTCTTTCAAGAAGACAATCACAAGAGGGGCTGGTTGCTGTCTCATCAATTCAGGCAGTTATTGAAGAACATGTTTATCTCTAAGCATGTGTCTGCACCTAAAGCAATTGGATTACCTACATAACCCATTGTGTACTTACAAGCTTTTCTGGATTTCAACCAATGCTCAGCAAGACAGCACAAAAAAAAAAAAATAGTGCACTGGACCCAGCTGCTAAAATGCACTTGGCATTGTTGGGCTATGGAACATATCCAAGGAAACTAATGGTATGTTGGTCTCAGAAAAAACATTTGGGCCTTTCCAAGCACAGCTCTATCTCATATTTTCACACGTCTTAAATTTTGGATCAAACTTGGTTTTCCAGACAGGGTGGTTTCCTTTTCTAATCATATTAGTAGTCCAGATCTTCAGAGAAAGCATGTCCCAAGTCTACTCCTTCATTGGTTTTGCAGAGCTATATTTTGCCTACACCGTGGCGCTGCCTGAACCAGGAGGATGGGCAGACACAGTCTCATACAAATGACCTTCTGGAAACAAGCAGGAATAAAAGGAAAGGACTTTCTACTCCTTCCATCCCTCCCCCACCTCCTGATACACACACAAACACACACAGATTTTTGTACTTAGGCCAGTCCCAAGGGTGTGGGAGGTAATTATTTTTCTGCTAATATAGTTCAGAAGAAAACTACTACTTCTGCAAGCAAGGAGGAAGCAGGGGAGGATTTGTGACTCAGCACAGTGCCTGAGTCAGATCGCTTCTGGGAACCACTCTTAAGTGGTAGAGTTTATGCACCATCCCCAGCCATGAGCTAGGCTTACCCACAAATCACAGTTATTTCTGATGATGCACTAAGAGACTGCCACTACAGTTATCTCTGTTTCCTAAGCACAAACAATATAACAGTAATGTTCCCCAAAGTGGATGTTTATCATTTAATAAACACAGGCATTGTCAAAGAAAATTGAAAAATATTAAATATTCATAAATATGAAAGGTTTTGTACCAAATTTAAAGGAAGCTTGGAAAACAACACATGTTTTTATCACAAAATGGTCCATACTCATGGCAAAATATCTTAGATAAGTACATCTGCAGTGATCTATGTAGGAAAATATTGAGGATGTTCTTCACTAGTATTGCAAAAGGAACTTACATGGCACAGTTCAGTTAAGGACAGCTGTAACAGTAACAGTTCGGGGAGGTAGCCTCTTACTGGCTTGCCTGAGTCTCAAAATATTAGTGGCAGGTTGCTAGATAAAGCAAATTCTGTGGGTGTAGTGCAGTGTTCTTGGGGCTGCAGATGTCATTTCTATTTCAAAAATAGACACAGTCTTGGAACAGGAAGGAAAGACACGACAGAACAGAAAACTAGCTGAACTGAAAAGAAAGAAGAACTAAGAAAGACACTTTACAAGCTGAACAGTGACTATTTTTCAGTGGGTAACGCCATTTTACACATATAGGATCATACAATTAAAAAGCATGTGCTGGAATGAATAGAAAAAAGAAAGTGTTGGCATCTGCTCTCAGTGTTCTCATTCCTCTGTGTTCAAACCACGTTTTTAATGACTTTTCAGAGTGAAATACAGACACACAAGGAGATTCATACAAATGGGCACGTGTATGTGAACACAATTGTTTTATATTTGTCAAGTCTTGCAATACCGTCCTTGGTTCATATCATTTGAGGCAAGAAAGGAACAGCAGAACAAAAACAAAAGCCACAACAAAACCCAGCTCTTCCTTCTGGATCCTTTTCTCTTGGGAAGCAATTAATCTTCAATACCCTCTTCTTGTCAGAGTGACCTAACTTAGCCAAACAATAGAGGTTGCCCTCAACATGGTGGCCACACAGCCCCAGCTTTTGGGTGCCCGAGGAGGATGGTTGGATAAATGTACACACTGCCTTAGGCTCTTTGCCTCTTTGCTGGAAGAAATGCCTACTACCACTCATAGAAGCATCCCTCTCCCCCATCCAGGGGGGTTTAGGCTTTTTTTATCAAAAAGCTTTTTGTTCAAAGTATGTAAGTGTTCACTTTCTTATAAAGTTGCTTGCTGATTAGAAGACCTTGATCATCTTTCCAGTCCCAACACATTAACTAGCTCCTACAAGCTCAACTTTGTTCTCCAGCCATTTGATCTTAGCTCAGTTCAGATGAGGATGAGGTCCAAGCAAGTTCTACAGACTTTCAATGTTAAAAAAAAAAAAAAGAAAAAAGAGTGTAGTGTCGCTCCGATGAAGCTACCTTCATACAGAGGAGGAGCATGGAGAGAAAAGCAGCAACTAAGTGCCTACTGAAAATTGCACATTACAGAGGCATCACGGTTTAACCCCAGACAGCAATAAGCACCATACAGTTGCTCGCTCACTCCCCTTGATGGGATGGGGGAAAGAATCAGAAGAGTAAAATTGAGAAAACTTGTGGGTTAAGATAAAGACAGTTTAAATGGTAAAGCAAAAGCTGCATGCACAAGCAAACCAAAACAAGGAATTAATTCACTGCTTCCCATCGGCAGGCAAGTGTTCAGCCATCTCCAGGAAAGCAGGGCTCCATCATTTATAGCAGTTACTTGGGAAGATGAACACCACCACTCCAAACATATTCCCCTTCCTTCTTCTTCCCCCAGCTTTATATGCTGAGCATGACATCTTATGGTACGGAATATCACTGTGGTCAATTGGGATCAGCTGTCCCAGCTGTGTCCCCTCCCAGCTTCTTGTGCACTCTCAAGCCCACTTGCTGGTGGGGTGCTGTGAGGAGCAGAGAAGGCCTTGACTTCAAGCAAGATGGTGAGAACTGCTCAGCATTAACTAAAACATCCCCATGTTATCAATATTGTTTTCAGCACAAATCCAAAACATAGCCTCATAATAGCTATTATGAAGAAAATTAACTCTATCCCAGCCAAAACCAGCACAAGGAAAAAGATATTCTGAGCAAAAACACAAAAGAAGTTCAGTAAGTTAACTTCAAGGCTGTTTTGAACAAGGACCACAATGTGCTGTAAAGTAGCCTTATGCCGAGAGGGGGGAGGATGAGGTCAAGTATTCACTGCCAGACAGGGATTCCTAAAGATGGGCTGAAAGTTAAGCAGTTAAAGGGCGTACAGGAGCCCTGACAGTTCCTAGGCCAGCAAGGATCAGCTGTCACCCTTTCCCAGGAAGCAGCTTTGATTTTCTGCTGAAAGGATGACAACGGACACTATGAGAAAGCTGTGCTAGGGCTAGGTTTTATCTATACTTAAGCCACTGTAAAGGATCACAAATAGGAGGAACTTTTATTTGCCCCTTTCCCTCCAAAGGTATGCAAAAACCAGACACTCTGGTCAGAAGACTGTGCCAGTTCTCAGTGAAATGATCCATCACACTTCCACTTTTTAAAATTTCTTCTTGCTCAAGCACAGCTCTATCAGAGAGCAGTCTTTCAAGCTCCAGTACAGAAGCAAATTTTGGTGTAGCCCTGTGCCACTGGATTCAGTCAGAAAACTTGTATAGGAATGTGTCAAAATGCTGTACTACCTTTAATCTTGTCAAGGGAATATAAAACCATCCAAACCAATAGTTAAATTAACCTCTTAACTGAAACAATGATGAAAGAGCTTTCTTTCAGAACGCCAGATGCTGTTTGTACGCAGCTCTGAGGAATGACTACGCACATTACTGTGTCCTAAGGATGTAGGTGATGAAACAAGGGACTACAGGCACATGTAAGTGCTAAAGCATCATGGTAACAGAAATGGGCTCAAAGCACTTGGATCTCAGTGGTGAGTGCACTAGCATTTAAGCAGAGGATTAATGACCTTTGGGTTACAAATGCTTTTGTAAATTTGCCAAAATCACAGGGTCAAGAACAGTGTTATTTTTGACTCTTTATTCTTATCACTCCCCAGGTAAGTGGGCATTAACCCTGTTTGTTCATTGCTAAATAATCCTTTAGTTGCCTGAGTTCCTTCTGATCCTCTAACTTATCACTTATGAACAGGTTTAGAAAAGGTAAAAGCTAGCAAGGTAACAAATATTAACAGGGATCTTGCAAATGTAAAATAGCATCCAGGGATGACAATATTACAGTCTTGTAGTACTTAGAGAAAAAGATATTGTTGACAAAAATTGATCTTCTTGTGAGTTAAATGCTCCAAGTCTATCATAAGAGGCATACCATGAGCTACAGTAAGTTTTACCTTCTCATGATAGAAAAAGTGCAACAAAATACTGGATAAACTCCGAAAATTTCTCTTTAGATGGCTACCTATTAAGAAGTGTAGTGTGGTATATGACAAACACATGCTATATAGCCCTGCAGAAGAAAACCCACTCCACCTCTTAACTTTGGATAGTGCTTAATGGGCATAGGTGGCACTAAGCTCTGGAGAGACATAGCATGACATTTTTAAAATTACTGTCATAGAGGGTTTTCAGGAGTATTTTGAGAACCTAAAACCAGAAAGCTACCTGATCAGGTAATGAAAGAATTTATGCGAGCCAGGCGATGTGTGGTCACTGCTGTGTTACTGTCTTGATGCACACATGGGATTTGTTTTCTCTTTTTAAACTACTAAAAATGCTGTTAATGAAAATACATGGTACAATGCCAAAATTCTTGAAAAGACACATCCAGAAAAATCTGAACAAATTTGTCTCTCAGTTTTAAGAAGAGAGCTTGGATTTATGGACTCATCTATCAGTGGTTAATCAGTCCCATCTCAGAACACCTAAAACTCCAGCTTTTTTTTTCTTTTCCACGCTAGTAAGACTATTGCTTTTGATTTGTATAAATCTGATTAGACTCAATACTCTGCTTGCAGGCATCAGATAATGGAATAGCTTTAGGGGAAAAAATGCCTTGTATTATAATAAGCAAAACCTCCTTTAGCTCACTAGGTAGCTCCAGTATGTTTGGACAGAAAAATTAATGGTTGCTGTTTTCGCAAAAATGTATTTGTCAGGTGAAAGAATAATTCTTTATTGATATTTACTTTCTTTGCAACTTTCTTTACCACTTGTACAATTCAAAAGACTTTTGTACAGTCTGTGTATATATTGCTGGAATGCATTGGAACTGAACATTTATTTTGAATTTCCTTTTACGTATAATAAGCTGTCAAGAGAGAATCATAAGGCTCTCCTGCTGCAAACTAAACAGCTAAATTAAATTCTTTACAGATACAGAAATCTAAAAATATAAATCTGAGTGGAATTTGGTCCCCTCCAAAGTAAAGATTTTAAGTGAAATAATGATCTCTACAAAGGAATGTGAAAAGCAGACAGACTAAAGTTTGAGTTTAAATTTTCGCCTACATTGAGAAGGTAAGGGTGAGACATCCCTAAAGTCTTTCATTGGACGCTGTTTATACTAAACAACAGAACTCCTAGATTTAAAACAGGGCTTTATAAAGCTTGTGTGTATGGGTATACAGACACATTGGTTTGATTTCTGACCAAGATATCAAACCACGTTAAAAGAAACTTTATCTTTTGGTAACATCCAATACATACTAAAAACCAATGTACGGCAACAACCCATGAGAAAATGTCAACTGCACAAATGTGCTGAACAACACAAAACAGCAGTTATTGCAGAAAAAGTCACTAAACCCAACAGCCAATGCAAAACAAGACAGAACTGTCAGCGAGGCTGTTAGCTTAAAATGTTAACAGTAATGAAAAAGAAAACAAACCAACAGATTATACTTATAAGATACAGAGCATTTGATATGTCCCAATTCTCACACCAGGTGCATACTACCACCTTCAAAAAGGGAAGCCCTCTGCAAGAATGGTATCTGATTGAAGGAAGAGACACTTGCAGAAAATTTAGAAAGAAGGTTTTGTAATCTGATAATGAAATTGAATTCCTATAGATCTTTCCACTCCAAAAGAAAACAAAATTTAGTAAGCCCTACCAAAAAAGTGACCAATACAGAATTTTTATAATTTCTTCTCTTTCTTTTATTGCATGAGCTGCTTTCTGTCAAAAATGTTTCTGATGTAAAAATGTTGAGCAGCTTTAGCATTAGCGAAGTTGAAAAAAGCAGATTCTTTGCAGAGGGCTAGCAGATGTTTTCTGAATTGTGATTGATGTGGCACGGCAAACCAAGAGAAGATAATCTAAAACTGAAAAAATAAGAGGCATAGCTATTCAGACAACTCAGAAAAAATAGCTGCAACAAAGGACAAAACACATATGGGATAGGTTATTGTTACATATGTTAAACAGGAATTGGACTTGCTTCTGGGAAAAAGAGAGATTAAGAAACATGTCTGATCTCCTTCCTTTTCTCTGGCAGGAAGAAAACTTTGACAAAATATTAAGAGACTGGGCAAGTCAGGTGCAAATACTTTGGTCAATACTTTCCCATGATCAGGTGCAAAATATTATTTATTCCATCAGTGAATATCTTAAGCATAGAAAAGTTTATTAGTTATTCATACCAGGCAATATTCCCATGTTCTCAACTAGCGTGGTAATATCAAGCAGACATAACTCAGAAGGCAGTAGCTGGTTTTGGAGAAGCCAGATTAAAGAGAAGGGGGAAGGCCTCCAACACATTTATGTAGCCACAGAAATTTAAAAATAAATTTCCTCAGCTTTGCCTCCTCAGTTCAGTGTGCTCTGGCTTTTTTTTCCCCCTTCTATAGGACTTTTGCAAGATGTAATATTACTAAAAATTCAGATCATCACTGAAAAAAGTAATTTATTTGGAAACTAAAAGGAGACTTAAAATGTGTTCATTGGTTGAGAGAACTATCTGGCTGGTCCACTGCTCTGTGCTTTGCTGATATTTTGATAACGCTTTGTGAAAATCACAATGATGACCACAGGCATCTAACAATGCTTTTGGAAGTCCAGGACAAACAGAATTAATTAAAACGATACCAGAGTAATGGAACATCCATGTACTACCTTGTGTCCTGAGCAAAATACTCTTCTATGAATGGTCCCACTTCCAAGATGAATGCTACCCAGTGTGCATTAGTCACCTCTTCAAGAGAGGATGAGAGACCTCAGACATGTTAAAAAAAGTCCCAACAGTTCAGTAACAAATTAATAGCTATACATTCACTATAGAGAAAATGAACAAAGGACTCTGAATAATTCCTTAAGTTCTTAAATTAATAAGTAATGCAAAATTTAGCCAACTGGAATCAAAGTATGAAATGACATTTGATGTAAGCTTAGGACGACATCAGGTGCAATAGAGATGTCATCTGAGAGAGAATGTAAGAAGCAAACAGAGTAGACCATACTCTTACTATTTTGATCTGGAACAGCAGTATCTTTCCTCATCTGTCATGGAGACAGCAACAGCCAGCAACTACATGTGAGCAACTGGGAACCCAACGCATTCCTGATGATACCAGTTAACTAAAATTTATATGTATACTTCTGCTTCTTTATGGTCCAGACAAAAGCATATCTAAACAACAACACAAACTGTTCTTAGGAGACAGCAGATGGCATTCTTAGATTTTCAGATACTTTAGGACATGCATCTTGATGGCATGTGCTCTCTCTCAGAGCCACGCCCTATCTAATTCTGAATGAGAACTCTGGGCATTACTTGAAGAATCAAAAAAAGGTGCTAGAAAGAAAGTATGAACCATCCAGAGCACTTCTGAAAAACCTCTTACTAAGCCAAGCTAGGGGTTTTTTTACTATCTCCATGTCTGCTCTTTGATGTCAGCGTGGGTTTTATTTTCTTCATTTGGAAGAGACTGCCTACACCCTGATGTGGTCCCACATTATGGTATTGGAATTTTTTGTTTTGTTCTGTTGTGAAGACATATTGAATAATCATGCCAGCACGCACAGTAACTGGTAGGATAAAGGCTGACACAGTTATCGGGTACATTCGTAACTGGTGCTATTTTTAAAAGAGCTACATAGCCAAGATCAAATAATAAATATTTCTCTGTTTTCATTGGCATTCCTTAAATATGAGAGAAATCTTTATTACAACAAGTCTGTGCCTTTGTGAGTAATCTTCTTTACTAAGACAAAGCCCATTTTGCTACATTGAGTTAACTACTTCTGCCATAAATTACATCATTCTGCAGGTTGTACCACTCAAGGAAAGACGCTTTAGGTCCTGATTGTGTAAGCCCTACTCACAGGAATGATCTTTACCTATGGGAGATGTTATGCTGGAATCAAATTACTCCCTTGAGTAAGGGTGTCCTAAGTAAATAAAAGACTTGCAAGTATGTGTAGAGTTTTAAGTTAACTATGAAGAAATAAGCTTAATGAGGACATTTGGTTCAGACTGTTCTCTCCTTTTTTCTCCACTCCCTTCCCATTTGTAATGAAAGCAAAACAAATTGGCCACTTGAGATTAAAAACAGCTAGGCAATGACATGGGAAAGGTGGTGCAACTTGTCCTCACACGGTGCTGTATGTGCTGGAGAGATGGTACAGATGGTTGAGAAGTCTTGTGCAGGAATGTAGGAGAACGTAAAAAAACTGCCTGAGAGCACATTTCCTACAGCTTTTAGAGCTCAAGAGAAAAGAAGGGAACTGGACTTGGCAAAAGCTGACAATATTAAATGTAACAACAAAGTTTAAGGCAGAATTAAGATTTGGAAGACAAATTTTGCCCAGCTGTATTTGCAGCAATTCCCTCTGTTGTCAATGACCTTTATCACATATGTTTAGTGGTATATCGTCTCTTTCAGCTTATCCTACTCTCTTGTACTTACACACAAGCCTTTCACACTTTGGAAGCTTCGATCAGGCCGCTTCTCCTACCTCCTCACGTTGCAGACAAGCCAGAATTCTCCATTGGTATGCTGTTCATAACCTCACATGCATCAGGAGGGTAAATTCAAGCCCCTAGCTCCACCAGTGACAGGGTATAAATGCAAACCATGTGCAAAACAGATAACTGTCAACTATACTTTGCCAGAAGCATATATATTTTGGAAAAAAAAAATTGTCTTCCTGACTGACAGTTAGTATTTGTTTAAAACTTAAGACTTAATATGTGCTATTCAGCATACAGAAACAGGTGATGGCTTACCTTCCTTTACCATATTCCAAAAATGTATGGTCCTCAAAAGAGCTGTCATTTTGTATTTCTTGAACTCTGTGTTTATTACCTCAATTACACTATTTCCTCAACTATATAAAGTAGTGATAATTCTCTTGGGCTGTGCAGAAATCAGTGAGAAATTACAGTTGAAAATTTCGATTGTGCACTTATAAAAAATAAATCCCAAATTCAAGCCAAATAACTGCACTGGGTGTGTTCATTTCAACAGCTGCAAAATGGAATCATTGCAATAGACTGAGCTGAGCTGCCTCAGTGGCTGGGAAAGGCATCGCAAGCCCAAGCAGGAGGACAATCACAGTCCAGACAGTCACCTGGTGGGGATGGAATAAGGCAAATGTCAGCGCTGCACGCTGAGATACAGAAAGAACTGAAATCATATAGAGTTGCTCTAGGTCCCATCCTCATCCTCCAGTAAAGTGGTTTGGCACACCCAAGTTGACATGATGCTACAAATGAGAACAGTGAATTTCCCCTGGAAGAGGGCATTTGAGGGTAAGTTTTCATTCTCCCTGCTTTACAAAGCACAGGCAGAATGGAAGGTGTTGGGAGCAGTGTGCCCGCAACAGGAACTTAGCTCTCTGCATGGTGCTTGATCCTTATTTACTGGCCTAGCCTTCTCCACACACCAGACAGAGTGCTCCAGTTACACCTGAGATCAATTTGGCCTCTAGACAAATTCAGCTTTACAGGGATTGCACAAGAAAAAAAAGTTATGTATGTTGTCCCCTGATTAGGTACACTACCTACAAATCAGGTGCAGCTGAAGATTAAGTCTTCAGTATAGCACCAGTTTCTAGCTCACAGCACTAAGAGGCCTTCTGACAGGAAACAAGCCTCAAACCTCCATTTTTTATAATAATTCAAGAGTCCTGGAATCAAACATGAGATAGAGGATTTTTGTAGTCTTACATTAGGAGGATTACCATGGTAATTCTGACATGTCCCTATTGTCTTAAATTCTGTAAGTTACTCTATATTTTGCTATAAAAGTCCTCTCATACTTTTCATTCCGCATGGGGTATCTCTGAATTATGAGATCATACAGGCAGAATTCCCCTATGATTTGAAATTATTAGATTAGGTCATGTTCCTTTAAAAAAGGGAGGAAAAAAGAAATATTGCCGGTCTTAGAGTTAAGAACAAACATTGGAAAATGCAGACTATAGCCTAAATATCTCATAAGAATGTGCAAGTTTTTTCTTTTACTTCTCCCAAAAAACTGACTGTAATTTAGCATGCACAATGCACTTAGGCAGTGGGCCACACAGACAAAACCTAGACAGAAAAAAACCCAAGTCCAATCACCCCTGGGATTTCCTTGCTTCACCTACCTGCAGCAAGATGACAAATTAACAACAAACCCAGCTGGATGACTTTGCAATCCAGCATCTCTCAAATGTGCAAAACTTTCCTCATGTATTACTTTTCTTATGGAGCCCTCAGAAGTTTTTTACTTCTCATCTTCGTTGCCATATGTGGTGAAGGTGGCATCACACAAACTCACCTTAATGGCCCAGGTCTATCAGAACATTGCAGACAAAGACAGAATACTTTCCTACATACTACAAAGTTCAAAGAAACAATCTGATTAATGCCAAGGAGTTTGGGATAAGGATGGAAAATGATTCTGGTAATGAGAAAACACTGCAATGAATATGGGGTAAAGAACATTGCTGAGAAAGCATTGTAAATTTTAATGGAGAAGAGCATTTCAAGGCAAATGAGGACTAATGAGGTAGACCAAAATCTAAAAATATGTCTAAATTTTTCATTCACCTTGTCTGAAAGTACCTAATTTTCACATTAACTCAGAGGAATCATGGACTTCAGCAGCAGCATCATTCAAAAAAACTAGTTGCTCTGGTTTGCTAGAGCAAACACGTAAAGGTAGCAATAAACAGGCATTCATAAATAAAATTTCTGGTCTTATTTAATTTCAACTCAGAAAATATACTCAGTCAGTTACATGCTGTTGCTTCACCAACAGGAAGACATTGTGTTGTCATGAGGAGGGTCTGGCTTAAGTTCTTTTGCTCATACCCTCTGTTTCCCAGTTATGAACTTGCTGCATCTCCAGTAGACCACGTAAGTACTGGTGCTAGAGACCAGTACTACACTAGAGACCAAACTACAGTGACTTTGAGTAACTCCCTCCCGCTAACGGACTTCAGTGAAGCTTGAGCACATCAGAGGCTTAGCTTTTCGTAGCTTTTTTTTTTTTTTTAAAGGAGGGGGGGAAAGGAAGGGGCGGGGAGGGGGGGGTGGAGAGGGGGGCGGGGGGG
>NW_010105431.1:33411-66660 GCF_000699245.1 Pterocles gutturalis | reverse complement strand
GAGGAGAGGGGAGTGGAGAGGGGAGTGGAGAGGGGAGAGGAGAGGGAGAAAGATTTTTTTCTAGTGGAACAGTCAAGTTTCGTCTCTAGCTTTGGTAAGGACATCATGGTCTTCTGCCCACAGAAATCTGAGTGGTCAGCAGAGAATCTCACTGAAAATACAACACAACATCTACTAAAAGTATGTGGTTTTCAAGTTATCTAGAAGAGCTTATAAATTAAGTTTGGCAAATATCAGATAGCCCATAACTAGTGGTAAAAATGTAGTTACATGAAGATGAAGTACAGCATGAAAAGGATGAACAGAATGTGTGAAGCGGTAAAATTGAGCAGCATGAATAAAGTTGATAGAAATGGAATTTAATAAGTTAAATGGGCATGAGTTAGCATGCACAGGAGTAACCGATTGCCCTTTCCATGATTTTCTGTGATTTTCTTTTTTAATTGGATAATGCTTCTTCATTGCTGAATTGGATGCTTCTTTTTGCCCTCCTCAAACACAAAATGTTTAAAACTAGTTTTAAAATACTTAATAATGTAAAATGGAGATAGAAGAGTAATCAACAGACAACTCTTAACACAAAAGGTTTTGTCTCTAGAAAGCTTCGCAATGCTTTACTCCTGCCAAAGGAGATACTGGGTAACAGTTTCCAAGACACTGATGTGATTAAGTTTTGGTGTACCTGCTGATTTTGCACTTGTCTACTTATGTCCATCAAGGGAATTGTTTTCCTTCTCTCTCCTTCCTCAAACTAATATACTCATCTTAACACCACATTAAGAGGGATGCTGTAACGCACATATGAGGTTTTTTACAAGGAGACTGGTACACCAGCAGTCATTTCAGAAACTGAAATACAGTATTCACTACAAGAATTATGTTAGCATTACAGTAACAGAATAGTTGAACAGTGAAGTCTGGTTTGTGTATCAATGATATGAAGTGCTTATGTCTAATTTTCAAAAGTGACTTACCACTGTGAAACTTAAATCATCTATGTGCTTTTGAAAATATTCACCATTAATTTACCAGTTAATGCCAGGCTAAACAGACTAGGAGTGGATCACTTTTCCAGAAGCAGTATGACTTGAAAAAGAGTTAGGGAGGGGAAAAAAAAAAAAGTAAAAAAAGATACTTTGCTTGATTATTCCTTATAAATTTTATTTTGTTCACAAAGCAACAGTCAGCACTAGGATGAGACCTGTAGGAAGTATCTAACCTACTGCTCTGCTATACACCTCACACAGTCACAACAAAAACTGTACTTCTCAATCAAAAAAAAGTTTTCAAGAAAGGAACTCAAACCCCTTTTTAAAAAAAAAAACAACAACAACCAATCAATCAATCCATATGGCACTGCTTGGAAATGTGTAAATACTTAACAATTTTTTAAGGTGTAGTGGGAACCCAAAGACATTAAATTCAGTGCCTTTGAAATCTTCAACCATAATGCTACAATTGTTTTTGTGAAATGGGGAAAAAAATGTCTGTCTCGTCTTTTAAACAAAATGTCTACCTCCTTTCTTATGACAAGTGGTCTTGTGAATGTCCGTATAACCACGAACAATAAAAGTATCATCTGTTCTCTTAAAGACTGTGAAATATTTGTGTGCCCACGACAATCAGCCAGACATAGTCTTCAGGCTTTGTTGAATTCATGACCTCAAACCCTTTTGATTTTAGGAGGCGCTAAAGTAATTTGGGATCTGGGACAGTTCAGTCCTAACAGAGATTGTCAAAGGTACCTTTTGCTTGACTGCCTGTGGGTGAACCAACTTTGCTTGCAGATGAACCACTTCCTGTGCTGAACAGTCCCCGAGTTCTTCACCACACAGCTGAGAAGTTTTCTGGCAAGAGACAGCCAAGTCCCAGGGACTAAGCATGGATGGGACTCAGAGAAAAGGGATTATGATCTCTGAGGCTAAAGTCATCTGAAGCTTTCAGGTACCCGTGTTGACTCAGGTATCTACCACTGGTAACCAATATGAGGCATATAGAATTAGAAGCCACTTCAGAAAGTGTTAACCCTTGAAATTTTGCTTCAGTCTCTCCATCTGCAAAGCACAGACACTAGTAATTTACTTTAGAGGACAATTCATATGGTTTTCCCCTACTTCTAATCATGCTTGTGTGGAAACTGTCTATATTCTGAAACAGGTCTTTAAATGCTCAAACCTGAATACAAAGAATTTCCCCTCTTAAATTGGATTATTTCCTACAGATAGAGCCAGAAAGAAAAAATCCACACAAACTCCTTTTGACTCAAAAAAATTATTCCATGCTGGAAGCCAATCTCTCCACCTCAGATAACCTATTTCCCAACTCCAATCCTAATGAGTTTAACATTTGCATGCAAAAATTCACTGCAAGCTTCTTAAATCTGGTTTATAAGAATTATCGTGCTTTCAACTTTTTTTTTTTTCCCTCTCCAAATAGTGGTTGTTACATGTGGACCTCAAACGAAACAGAAGATGTTGGGCTTTCCAGGCAGAAGGTGCCTGACAGTGACCCAGAGGATCCCCTCTTACTAATGAGATGTTGCTTCCATACACTTATGGAGTCTGTTAAGTGAGAAGAAACTGCAGCACGTGTTACATTCATGTAATATTAGGACAAATCTGTGCAGGTTGTCTCCTCACAGTGGAAAAGTCTACTACATTTTGGAAGGGGAAGGAAGCAAAGAGCATTTCTTTAGGGATGGCAAAACACAGCAAGTGCAATGTTAGTAACTCACCCACTGGTGTTTATGATGTCTCAGGGACAGAACTTGAACAGGACCCAGAGATTTGACTTCTAAACCTGCGCACTGACTTACTATGCAATAATGTAATCCTGTAATGTACTATTCATGGTTGGCTTAGGCAATCTTATCTGAAAGGCCTCATGAGAAAAGTTATGCTCTAATACATATGGATGTGATAACATCTATCTAGGCTAATCAACAGGCATCTTTACAATTAAAAAATGTCCCATGATGATTGAGGCTACATTAGCTACAGACCTCAGCAGGCTTTCCAAAAGCCACACTAGCCCCAAAGAAGCCTGGTTCAATAAATACGTCCCTAGTCAGAACCATAAGGACTAACAGAGGCTGTCTGCCAGGTCAAGTTGATGGTTTGCCTGCTTCACATGGGACTGGCATTTCATTGTCAAGACCAAATATTTGTTAGAATTCACCAGACTCCCTGACTCTGCTCTGGTGCGAATTAAATACTTGTCTTGATGAGAAAACCCACAAATGGACTATTATATAGTCTACACTGGGATCAAGATCATATATGCTTATGGGTATGAATTGTGTCAGATTTGGCTCCCTCAGCTTCCTCTAGTCTTCTAAGAGCACTAGTCAAAAGACTTGAACAGGAGTAGCAAAACCACTTTGTCTTGGGGAACCCATGTTGTTCTCCAAAACAGAAAGACCCATAAGTACAGTTAAGCTCAGCCTATGTCAGAACAACTCTCAGAACACCTCCCAGCACAGGCAGCATATCACCGAGAACGCCGCAGTTCACAGATGTTTAAATTCAAGTACCTTTCCCTTACCATACACTGGACACACAACTAGAAAGCACAAAAAGACTCAGATCGGAGAAGGACTAGGAAAGAACAACAAAACCTTAATTTACAGCCAGGAATTAAGTGGGTGCCAGTGCAGACCAAGCACCACAGACAGAACATGCTTCATGAGACAAAGCTGGCCAAAAGCAAAGCTGCATTCTGCATGGACTGAAGGTATTGCATGGTACACGATTGCCTGCATGAAACATCTCACTGCAGTAATCCCTAACAGAGGTGGCATGAATAGTGGATGGTAGTTCTACATCAGAGAGGAAAGTCCTTAGCTGTTGAATAGACAAAGTTCACTTCTCAATATTTTCTACTTGTCCACTGATGCCCAAAGTAACCCCGAGCTGGGCTCAAGCTGAGGCCTTGCAGACAGGTTATCAAGCATGGCTTTTTGTGAGACCAAACAGTAGTGCTGTCAATCGCCTCAGTATTTTTTGCATTTGTCAGTGCTTCAGCTCCTCCCACAGGGATTCTCTGCTTTCATTTAAAGTTTCTCCCCTTTATGGTTGTGGAGAAAAGCCTGCAGATATGGCTGTAATATAACCTAGTGGGTCAGAAAACAAGGCAAAGAAAAATAACCTTACTTTTTTTTTTTTTTTTCTTTTTCCTAGCAAATAAATCATGAGTTTTAAGCTGATCTCACATAGTTTATGGTAACCTGACTCTAGGTTTTCGAATGATTAAGGTTAGAAGTACTTTAAGATATCAAAGTAGCAAGTACCCCACATAAAAACAAACAAAAATCTCTCCACAGCTATTCTGGAGAAGATAACTCCTTTCCTGCTAAGTACGTCTCTCATTGCTATAAACATGGATGGCAATGACAGCTTTCAACTAATCCTCTCTCCAAAAAGCCAGCAGGTCCCATTCATAACAAACTCTCAAGCCAAATGACATAATCCTCCTATGCTGTGATATCCATATTCCACCTCCGTAATGGAATTACCAGAGTTCCAGTTACTCATACGTTCATTGTAAATAACGAAATGGATGTTAGACTATCAAAAGCTGCTTGAGGACTTTCTCAGAGGCATTACAAATAATTTAAGCAAATAAGACTAACAGAGAACATGACTGTGTCATTGCCCTGTGTCCTGTTGGTTCTAAACTGTTCCCAGAGCTCTTGATCAGAACATCACATGCAAAGAAGAAAATGCAATTTTAATGAAAAAGCTCCTCTCCCTCCAAAATCAACACAAATTACTATTTAGCATCAAGGTCGAGTCTGTATAATACCAACAATGCACTGTGACTTGACAGTTATTTAAAGGATCTTTTGCTTGAAATAATGAAAATTTTAGATCTCCCACTTCTATTGTTTACAAAGGTTGCACAATCAGATTGACATACCATGAAACTTCCATTCTCAGTGCTGGTTTGGTCATCCTTTGATCAATATTACGTTTATCATGAATCTACATTAATTTGACATTCATAAAAGAAAAAACAATGACGTTACTTACTAGGAACTCCAGACACCAGCCGTAATGGCCGTAATACTCGGAAAGCCCGCAGTGCTTTAACATCGAATCCGGCACCTTTTCCTCCTATTGAATTCCCCCCATCTGCTTTGGTTGCTTGTTCTAAAATTGCACTAAAAAGCCTGCAAAAAGAAAGAGGAAACAATCTGTAGGCAGACAGCAAAGCTTGGGCTAAACAGGAACAGAGATCATCCTCATCGTATCACCCAAACTATCTCACAGACCTGTGAAGAGTGTCACATGTCTCAGTTGACATTCGCATATGGTGGAGGAGAGACAGACTTTTCCCATATGCAATAGCCTAATGCTGATGTCTATACCATTTGCAAAACACTTGTTTCTGGAGCAGACACAAACACGACATGCTCCTCCTTCAGCCTAATGGCTCACTGCAGCCAGCTGTAGGCTACCACAGTGACCAGTCTGCCTGGTGGCACATGGAGGTGTGCTCCCTGCCCTGAGCACTGGGGGATGCCGGGTGCTTCAGAGCAGCCATTCTGGCAACGCCTTGTGCCGAATTTCAAGGGTCACCAGCAGCAGAGCACATGGGTCAGATGCTGAAGGCAGCCTCCAGGCTGTCTTTACCAGACAGTCTGGAGATACTCAGTGGGAGCTGAGCAGAAAGGCAAGAAAGCATGAACTTCATGTTTTGCCCTTTCTGCTGCCAATACTTTGCTATTTTTATTAACCAACAACCCACCTTGGGGAAAAAAGAATCATCCATGATTGACCAATCATTAATTAACACCCATTTTACAATGAATTGAGATTCACCAAGGTCACTGCAGGTAGAACTGGATGTAAAACTCAGGGATCCTTCAAGGTACAAATTTTTAGAGGAGTATGACCAGAATGCGTGCTTGTGTATCCATTTGTAAATCTCCCGATGCATTGGCTAGAGAAAGTGCAAAACTGTAGGAGTCTCATTATTAGAATATTTTATTATACCAGTCTTAGTGTTTTAACTTAGCTAGTAGGAGTAGCTGTTTTAAGGAGATGTCTCACTCAGAACACATTTGAAAAGGCAGAGCAAGGCAGAAAAGACGTTGTTCTTCTGTGAAAGAGCTGAAGGCTCACCCCATGCGTTAATAAGAACTTGATCTAATAAATTACCTTTCAGGAAACAGCTTCCATCTTTCTGGTAAAACATTAGTAACTTTTGTGGAGGGCGGATTCCTCATGAACTTGCTAATGACATTGCTTTCAGCCTTGAAGTCATCAGCTTGAATTTAGCCAAATTCAGTAGAGGTTAAAAGCTGTTCCAGTCTAAATGGATGTCTGGCGCTTTGTAGAAAAGACTTGCCTGCAAGTGGCAGAGAACCCGCAGCCCACAGCATGACGTGGAGGTACTAGAGATAACTTTAAAGAATCTGCCTGGGATTCCAGAAACTGTCTAGTTGGAGCAGTGTGGATTCAGCACTGACTGACTTCTTTCTCAGACTCCGCAGTCTGCAGTGCATCTGTCAGGATCTCACCTATATGTCCTAACTGGCATATTCCATAGAGACCCCCAAACTTCACATCAAGCAGAGACTGAGCTGCCTGATTGCTTTACAAGGAGCTTCAAGGCCTTCAGGGCCACAAACATAGGGAGCTTGCTTTGGATAGAAAAAGGAGGATTCATTTACTGAAGCATCTAAGCCAACACATTTCCCCAGCACTAAATCCACCCAAAAAACATGGATTAGAGAAGTGCAAATGCGAAATTAGCTCCTTAGGCAGTTTAAAAAAAAAAATCATATAAAGAGTCTCACAAAACTTGTCAGCTGTGACTGAGGAACTCCTCACTGGATCTATTCAAAGCATCAACTTCAAGCACCGCAGAAAGCTTTAACAACTAGGTAACAAGCGTGGGAAAAACTGTGTGTGGGGAGGTTGGATGCTGAGTTTGTAGGTGTTGCAGACTGAGAAGCAGGATACAAAGACGACAAAAACAGAGCCTATGAGAAGTACTGCATTGACTACAGATATCACAGAGAGAGATAAACAAGGGCTGATGCAAAAAACATGAATTATTTGAATATATGTATTTCTTGAGCTGTGTACACAAATCACACAGTTTCAATTTTCTGCTGGTCTTCATAATAGAAACACTGTAGGTTAAATTTGGCCTAATGTATTCTCAGTAAGCTAGTAATTAGGCTCTAGAAATGTGCTCTATTTCATTTTCAAATGTTTCTATCTTCCTAGTCAACAGAATTCCCATACTAGATGATGAGTGACATACCTATACAACAGCCCCAGTCTCCTGGGATCCTCTGGAGGAAAAAGAATTCACAGCAAAAGGTTTCTTATGCTATTTTTCAGCTTTCTTGCAACACTGAAGAAAAGCAATCTCAGGGAACTCTGAGTCAGCAATTGTGCAAAACTGAGGGCCTGTTCTCCTGGTCCCCATTATCACTGGCCCTGTGTTTATCAAACAGCATCTCTTGGCATCTGGCACCAAGGGCCTTTCTCCTGCCGTTCATGCAATGAGCAAACCATGGGCTGCTCTAGAATTCTACACGCTAAGAGAAGCTATAAATGTCCTAGATTAACTCAGGAGGAGCAGAAACACAACCAATAGGACAGCCCATTCCACTGCAGCTAGGACCTGCCTTCCCAGACTAATGCAGCTCCACTGCAGGCCAGTTCACCCTGTTTGTGTGCTCCAGTGTTGACGTGCTAAACGTGCTGTCTTGAGGTACCCACAGTACCCATCTGCCTACTATACTTCAGGAATATTTTTTTTGCTCCTCATTTAAAAACCTACATTTAAAGTTGAATTGCATTACTCCTGCTAATCCTGCTTTAACTCATTTACTCCATGCTTAATATCTTCCCCTGTACTAATCCTGCTTTTTATTAATGCAATACAACTTTTTATTTCTCTCATTTATTTCATTCTCTTTCTCTTTTGTACTGAGGTCTAGACTGTGCCCAACCTAGCCTACTGAATCTCTAGTCTACTCTTCAAATTTTTAGTGCATCTTGTCAATCTTACTTCATTGTCCCTATCACCTCCTGAGGTAGGGCACAGGCAGACATCTGTGACTCAGAGGCTACAACTACCACATGATTTTTTGTCTGTAACTCTTTATGACCCAGAGGAAGAAAAAAAAATAATTAGAAAACAAAAAAAGTCTAGTTCAGAAGTAGCACCAATGATAAGACACCGAAGAAAGGTAAGGCTTCTGATGGCCCATTCCATTATCTTCTATTAGGAAAAAACCCCCAACCCATATACAATCTGTAGTTTCCATGGGCTGTATGTATATAGAGTCCATGGACTCTAGTTTTTCAGCTAATTGTTTTCCAACACTAAAAGTGCTGGATGGATGTTAAGCTACTGATATAAAACGTGACACCAGGGTCCTTCTATCCTATATTTACATGGTAAAATCTGCCCTTTGATTAAAACCTCTGGGAAAAGCTTACAGTAAGTATGGTGGAGCAAGGTGCAGTTCTTCTCTTTTCTTCTCAGCAGGCAAGTTAGCTGAAATGCATGAACCAAACACAGTGTGAAAGAACACTGTGCTGACAGAAAAATCAAAGTTTGGAAAGTATAAAAATGCAAGAGGGCTAATCTCTTGTTGCCGCTGAAAATCTCTCATTTATTTAAAAAAAAAAAGAATACAGAAATCAGTCTTATTTCCTTCTAGCTAACTACTTTCTGCCAGCCTAAATTCATGCCCCATTTTCATTTAGATATAGTGCTTTCCACTGAAGAAGCACAATTAACAGCATATTGATTTCTGAGTTTCACTTGAGACGTGACTACACATAAACTTCTATCACACACACGCATGTATGGACACACTCCACTTTTTTTTTGCTGTTTGTTTCACATTTACTTCTGAAGCATAAAGCTAGCTTCACTTTTTTTTCTTTCTTATATTTTTCAGTTTCCCTTTTGATACCTGAAATATCCAAAATATTTTTACTTTGCTAAATGACCCCAACTGGAGCATGATAAGGCTGTAACCTGCTCTGTAGCTCTTCATCTCTTCGTCTGTGGGGAGGGCACACTGATTTTTATAGCATGAAAAAATAACTTTTCACAGGCCTCTAGAATATACAGAGAAAACAGAGGGCTCAGTATTTCTAAGGCCAAAAATCAGCACAAAAACACAGCTGAAAGAATCCTCACAGGTATAAAGAAATAATAAAATACAATTTTTTTTTTTTTCACAACGTTTTACAGTTCACCTGTGATTTGTGAGTGTGAAAGTGTTTTGGTCTGCCCTTCAGAAACTCCCCACAGGTCTTCAGAAAGACATATACTGTGTCCATATTTTCCAGTCTGATCTGAATTTCAGATCCTTTCCAACTGCCTTCACTGCTTACCTTCCCAAGTAAGACTGCCTTTCAGATTACGACACCTTTTTTTCTGGCAGAAGCTATGGGTCCTTGGAGAACAACTGTCCTTGGCACACAAACCACAGCACTGCCAGGAAAGACAGATATTCTTCTAGCACAACACTGTCAAGTCAGTCTTCTCTCAAGAGAGATTTCCTCCAACAGCCTTATATTAAAGGACATCACTGTTGTATCTGAAAGTTTTAATGTTTTCCAAAAGAGAAACAGTAAAACTGAAGGAAGCAGGAAACAATTTGACTAAACGTTAATGTTTGTGGGTGGTGTCTCATTAGGCAGTTTAGGGGTGTGATCCCTACTCTTAACTAATAGTATTCTTATCCACAGAACCTCTGACTGATACCCCCACACAGGCATTCAAAGCAGCATTTAATGGTGCTGCTATAGCAGGGTCATAGGCTATTTAAAGATAAGCTAGAATCAAGCTTTAAAAGACTTAGCTGATGAGTAAGCAGATCTCCCACACTGCAAGAACGATACGCTGTTACAAGCCTACAGGTCTAAAGTGCATCCTTTCTCCCGAAAACATAGCAGTTTTGTTTGGTGCACCCTGCTGCTGCTGTGTATTTCTGGGGCCTTGTTAGAACCACTGTCTCCGAGATCCCTTTGGATACCAGGGGACCTATCTTCAGAAGGCAGGGGCAAGTACACAGGCACATTGTTATAAAAAAAGAAAAAAGATAAAAACTGAGACTTTGCTATAGAATTCATGCTTTGTCCTACAAATGTCTATTTTCCTCTTATTCTGCTGACTTGATGTTTCAACATAAAGTTGTGCTGTATTATCTCTTCAACTTACATGTGGTAAGCAGTATATATTAGGTGGATTTAGAGACAGAGGACCTAAAACCTGGGGTTTTTTTCTCCTTTAACTTCCAACAGTACTTGAAGAAGTACTTCCCACCTAATCTTTCTATTTTTTGTAGCAAGGACAATCATCATTGAAAATGAAGATGATTCCTGAGGCAGAACAAGCACAAATCGCAACTACCTCAGCTGTTTTAGGACTTGATACTTCCAGTATGAGTCCCACACCATCCTTTGCCCCACATACCAAATAAAACCCTCTGCCCAGTGCTACAGCTGTGTCCAAATTACTCAGCTTTCTCCACTAGTTCCATCAATAGGCAGAAAGAGGCACCACAAGGAAATGTTACCAGCACTTGCTTTCTTGTTCCTCTCTCTCTCTCTTTAAAATTTATTTTGAACCTTTCCCGTGGGACTTCCTCCCTGACCAAATGTTCAAATATGCTGAAATTTAAACATAATATCATTGAGGTGTTTTAAACAGCCCCTAGGAAAAGAAGACAGGGCAGACCAGGAACACCAGGTATCACCACGCAGACTTTGCAGAGGGGTCGTGGAGTGAAAAAAGCTGCACACCAGCCTAGGCTGTGGTACTATACGAGTAGAGTTCAAACAGATAAACATCAAAGGAACCCATCTGGCCTTGAAGTGGAATCTGTCACTTGAGATTGTTACTGTTTAACAGAGACCTTGGAGTCTTGGCCATGTTTATTAAACTCGTGTAATCCCTCTCCAGCTACATTTTTTTGTTCCCTGTCTAGTGACCAAGAGCTGCCAGAAGCAAGAACAGATAGAAGAGCTGAGAGCTGGAGCTTCTGTCGTTGGCAAGCGAATTAATTTCAGTTTGAATATCATCGTGCTGATTAACTGCCCTAGTAGGAAAATTGAAAAGGACTGTACTTAAACTAGATATAATGCTGCCCTGTGATTTCTGGAACATTGCTCTTTCGCATTCCAACGGAAGAACAAGAGGTAACATGTCCTCTCTTTAAAAAGTTTCTTTCTCATAAAAATGAAAAGTGAATAATCACATTCACAGGACTTTTGTTCTCCAATCTTTCTTTAACTTAAGCAGAAATTCACAAGCAGGTGAGATATCTGAGGGCACTCAAAGGCAGAACCAGCTACAGAATTGGACATCAATGCCAGGGAGGGGTTGGGGATTTTCCAGTTTCCAATTACTAATTTGCTGTGGGATCCTCTGGCTGAGGGTAGGAACGAAGGAGAAAGACAATTGGGCACTGCCATAAGGAGAAGCACTATGCCCGCACAGAGGCAAAGGAATCTTTCGACTAAGAATAGGTTCCTGTTTGTCCTCCCCCCCACCCTTCACTGGGAATTCTCCTTCCACACACTTTTCCTTATTGTGACAGGAAGTGGGAGGGATGGGGTAGCAAACAGCAGTTTGCTGATGTAATTTTTTGGGGCCACCACAGAAATGGTCAAAAAGCTAGATGGACTTTGGTTTGGGGCAGAAATTATGAGGGGGTGGTGATGACTGAGAGTCTGCCTTTTCATGTTTTCCCTAGGAGCTGGTGCAGGGTTTCCTTGGTAAAGCGGTAAAAAGACTGCAAGTTTTTGTGGGCGATGAAACTCTTTAACAATGAAGTGGTGGGAGGATGGGACAAATTAGTCAGGTGAAGAATCTTGTTCTCTTTGTCTTCAGGGGTAGTTTATCCTTCACCTCTTCCCTACAACAACCACAATTCAAACCTCTTGTTTATCACTTACCCTGAGGTAGGAAAAGCAGAAGGTGTTTTATTTTGCTTTTATTCAAATAAATTAAATATCAAGCTTGGAAAACATGGAGAAGAATAAGGGGATTAGAAAGGTTGCAGCTCAAAGTAGCAATTTAATCTACAATAGTAAAATTAGTCTTTAGAAAGGTTAAAACATTAAACGGGTCAAAATCAAAAGAGTTGAAATCACCAGCAGAACAGTGCAATTGAACTAAAGAACTTATTTTTGTTTCTTAAGTATGAAAACCTGGGGTTTAAATTTTTCTTCCATTTTTGAAAATGAGAAACATCTGTAAAAGTTCACAAGATGTCAGAATTTATTTGTCATCCAACTCTAATCTTAAGGGTCCCACCTAAATATTATTTTTTAATATTCATACAGATTTACAATAAAAAGGGATTTTCTTCCAATTAAGCATATTCAGGCATTTGACTTTGTCCAACAGCCTTGCACTGTTTCCTCTTTTTATCCTTATTCCTAAAGAGCAGTTTAATTTCCATGTGTTGCAAGCCATAAAAAGCCTTGGAAAAGGCTAAACAGCAAGGGATACCAGACAGAAAATGTACATCAACTGATTGTCAATCCTTAACATTTACCTCAAGGTAAATCATTGCTAGACACTGAAATAAGTATGAATCAAGTTATACCTGCAGAAGACCGGTGAGTTAACTGTATTTTTAGGTTATACAGTAAAACTTGGTAAAACATGTGGAGTCTGTAGGGGATCTAACACAGGAGGGACAAAAGGTGGTTGTAGGAGGGACATGATGAACAGAAAACTCTAATATCACCCATATGTAATGTACCAAGCATTCACCCACCCTCATGCTCCCAAAGGTTGCCAGTGTTCCCACGTGTGCAATGCATTCAAAGACAAAATGTTGGTACTCACCCTACTACCACAATTATAAAATCTAGTAAATTCCAGCCATTGCGGAGGTAAGCGTTGGGGTGAAATAGAAGTCCATATGCTATTACTTTTAAAAATGCTTCCACTGTAAAAATTATGAGAAAGAGATATTCCACTCGTTCCTGGGGAAGACAAGAAAAGAACAGAGACAATGGTTAGCATGAAGTGACAAACCATGGATAAGGACATTTTCTTCTGTCACAGTCAACCCATGCAGCCCCCAACTCTGCGCTGACTTGACACTTGGGTACATCTAACATGCATAGCTTGCCAGAGGGCTTTTCTCCTCACACTTGCATAGTCTGCAGACAGTTTGACAGAACAGTGGCAGTAAATTTTCAGTTAGGCTCTGAAATGTGCTGCCCTTGCCTTGGCAGGGACTGACTGCACAGGCCTGTGTGCAAAGGAGGTAGGGAGAGGGTCAACAGGCATGTTCCTAGCACTCAGTCTCTGCAGAGTATGTTGTCAAATATTGTCAGCCATCAGAATGAACTGCATCCAGTCCTTTTCTACCTCTGGAGAGGAAACATTGCTGGATGCAATGTTATGGAGAGACATGAGGAGAAATAAAGAGAGGTGCCCACCTGAGACTGATGCATGCGTCAAGTTGCGCTTTCTTTGGGATTCCCTTTTCTGTTGCTGGGGAATAGGTAGGCTGAATATTGGTGATAAATGATTTACAGATCAGGCTGACTAATGAGGTTTTTAGCCATTCCATCAGAAAAGTACATGCCCCTGTGAAATGCAGGCTGCAATTAAGCATATCCAAAGTCACTTCCAGTGACAGTATAGTCTGATTTAGGACAAGCAAGCAGGCTTTTGGAGTCAGTACAGAGGCTCACTGTCTCTCATCTCTGGGGTTTTTAGCCCCAGTGTGGAACAAGAATAGCAGTATTTCAGAAATGGTAGGGACCTCCACCTAAGTGGGAGGGAAACTGCAGCACCAGGTAATCACTACAAAAGAGCCGCGTGGCAAGTTTAACGAGAAAAAAGAACATGCAAAATAGATGACAGCAGAAGGACACGAGGTCCCTGCAAGGTTAAACTACAAAGTAAGTTATTAAAAGTTCACATTAAAGAAATAAAAATCTGACATAAATAAGAATTAAAACAGCCTAGGCATCCTTCGTCGTATCTTACAGGATAACAGCAAAGCAATCCATCAGGTCACTATTTTTCTTTTCAGCTCCAAACTGCAATTGCCCTGTTCCTCTGTCCAGCTGAATGCATGTATGACACTTTCATATGATACAGCAACACAACATGTGCAGGATTTCAAAAAATCATTCCAACATTTGACTCAGCTGCCCATTTGAACCTCTGCCATTCAGCTCCAGGTAATTAACAACTCACTAGCAACCCACTGATCAAAAAAGGCAATTTCCAGTTCATCTGCATGTTTACATTAACATGTTATTTTACACAACAAAGAGATTCCATCTGACAGTAGTGGGCACATGTTTGTGCATTAAAATTTTGCTGTTTTCCCTCAGACAGTGCTTTCACAATGGCTGCAGTATTATTCCCCAGTGCTTAGTACGGGGATTACCTAAAAAAGTATCATTCTGTAGTTATCTGATCCAGTCATAAAGCTTTTGAATGTGTCCACAGCACAGAATTTGTCCATCATTGTCCCAGATGGAGACAGGTCAGCACACTAAGGATTTCCCTCTCCTTGAACTCAGAGAAGGAAACAACAGCGTAAAATTCTAGTGGCTACTATGTCTCCAGCTCTGCAAATAGTAAGTGCGTTTTTTTATTTAGCACAGGAATTGGCATGCAAGTGCTAAAAACCGTGAGTCCAGCCATGAACTCGGCCACAGAAAAGAGCTCCACCATGGCTTGCCAGAACTAACCTGGCAGCCCTTCTCCTTTCACCTCTGCTGGCAACTGAACACACATTAATTAATGTGCAATTCATAGCCAAACAGACCCAAATGATCAAAGTCTGTGCACACATTTGTAAAGTAAGATGAGATGTCATGAAACCTCTTAAAACACAAAACAAAACACAAAATGACTGTGTGATGGGAAGTCTATGCAGTGTCCTTTGGATTGCCCTGCACCTTTGTGCTGCCACACACCTCTAGCAGCATGGTGCGAGGCCAGACACCATCCTGGGCAGACAGCCTGCAGGAGCTCTGCCTGGGAGGTGATGCCCTGCCTCTGAGAGGACAATGTAAAGCCTGTGTAGGGGTTGGAGGAAGATATAAATGAGCTCTACGGGGAAAGAACCTGCCCTGAACCGAGGATGGGAGTAGGGAGTGTTGTGTCTGGGGTGGATGTGGCCTCACTGTGGAAGAATGTACATATTTTAGAATAGAAACAAAGATTTATCTTGCCACAACCCAGCCCATTAATGGGTCTCACTCCCTGTTTCAGCCAAGGGCTTTCCACAGCTGTGGGCAAGCTTTCTTTCCCTCCGACAGAAAGGGCCACAGTAGGTTGGAGACCACTCTAATTCAGAGTGGCTTTGAGGTTGCCCTGTACACTCAATCCATCCAGCATCCATCCCACTCTGTAAACAGAGACATGGGCTCATGTAGAAATGCTGTAGGCATTAAAAGCCAGACTTCCCCAAAAACCTCTCTTGGCAGTCACAGCCAAGATCTGATATAAAAGGGATGTTGAGGAGCCTACCCTCTTTTTTAATAACTCCAGGTCCAGTTTGAAGCAGACTTGCAGAACAACTGAAGAGGAAGGCCTAAATCTGACCCCATGCCCAGTGATTTAACAGCAGACACTGTCCTTGACCTGCAGGCAACCCTGGGACAAAGGCTGCTGCCAGCTCTGTCTGGCTTTGTGCGGCTTCTGCGGCCGCAGTGCCATGCTGTGCAGGCCTGCCCAGCCAGAAGAGCCTTTCCACTCCACGAATTTCATTGAAATACCTGTACTAATGCAATCAAAAGTCCAAGAAAGCAAATGCTTGAGAAAATTCTGGAACAACTTTTTATTTTTAAACTATTTAATACTGCACAGAGTAGACAGTATTTCAACACCTAACAGGTTCCATTTGGCTGGGTTTAGAAGCCTCATACCTTTCTGCCTCTAAAGAAGCCTATGAGACTACAGACTCCTGTGTTGTTATTGTAATAATGTTATTTGTTGAACCATGTTATTGAGGTAATAATATTCCAAAATATTACACACATGTATATATACCTATACATAGATACACCTACATATACATATACAACTACAAGCTGTTTGAGTACATTCTTTACATTGCTCTGGTTAAGGTGGAAAGATCCATAAAAAAAATAATCTATAAAAGCCTCTGAAATGAACATATGATACAGAATGCTGAGCAGAGGAGGGAGATTTTATGATCCTCTTCACTTAAATTAATGATTTCAGCATCTAAAACTGAAGGAAAAATACTGCGGAGATTAAACAGTGCAGCTACTCCAAGACCATTTCAGGAAGATACTCCTTCTTAGACTTGAGAAGAATTTGAAAAGCCTACTAATTAATTTGTGTTCCCTTTTCTCCTTACACTGTAAAACTCAAGAGCCTTTATGAACACAGCATAACTCAGTACTGATGTAGCATAAACTGGGCTCCCAGGAAGCTGGGTTGCAGTGCCAGTTTTGATTCCACCTTGCCTGACAAAATCACAGATATGCCTGAACCACCCCCTGCCTCAGGTTAGAAAGTAGAGGAGGACCTGTTGCCTTCGGCAGCCGCAGAACAATTTTTTTGTCTCTGCTAAATGAGTTTGCTCTCCCAAGTTAGGCAGACGTCAAAGTATCCATAACCCCCACTCCTCTGAGAAGCCCATCTGGTGCCATTTCAAAAGAAACCAAGCTAGACAAATATTGGTGTTTCTCTTTGAGAGAGCTCCCAGCTCACAGGGAGGGAGGGAGCTGCCTGCTACCTTCACGGGAGGGAAAGGAGACAGCAACAGCATTGCCCTTTGAAACACAAATCCAACCCACAGCATCAAAAGAGAGGGAACTTATCTTGAAGCTGTAAGAAAGAGGGAACAGTATCTTTTTATTTGTGTTTTAGGAATGGGAACCATGCTGTTGTGGGTGAGACACATGCAGCACATTGCAGGTTGCTGAATTACAAAGCAGGAGTTTCCTGCTTTGGCAATAGTGATGAAAATGTTTTGAAAACCAGAGAAAAAAAGTCAACAATATATGACCCTAAGAAGAGGAAAGACAAAAGTTTAGAAAACTGTCCCGTTTCTGGAGCATACAGAGATGTTCTGGGGCTGTCTCTACCACTGGCTTTTGAGTTTGTTTTGGTTTTTGTGGATATAGGATGTGAGCATCAGCTACCCTAGCTGACAGATTAGCCAGCACTAACATTGCCAAGAAACAAATTGTACATCATCTTACTCTTAACAAAGAAACAAACATAAACTTACTGGTAAGGCTTTAAAATACATTTCCAAAAGAGGATTACTGCATTAAGTATGAAAACCCTCTAATCCCACGTGCCTTTCAAAGACGTCATAGGTTTGTTTTTGTTTATAATTTTTAAACTGTACCTAATGACATCCCATGTACATACAAGAAGTCTGAAAACAAGAAGTCCAAGCAAATTACTGTAGGGTGCCATGAGGCTTTTCTTCTGTCAGGAGAAGAATGAGTAAACCAGTGCTCTTTCTGAGAAATGGTCCTCCGAATGTTTCACTGTACCTTGATCTTAGCTCTCCAAAGCCCGTTCACCCAGCAGCACCACTAGGTTATAACATTTTCTTTGCAAGAGCTACTCAAGGCTCAAATCACAATCAGGTCCTTGTATCTCATACATCCCAGTCTAAAGAGTTTACAATCTAAAATTCAGTCACTAAAGGTTTTCTCAGACTTCGCTGTCTCTCTCTGCTTGCACTCTGCTCAGCTTGTTACAAACCGTGTTTCAAAAACTAGAGCTCATGTATTTGAAGTAATGAGCAGCAAGCCCTGCACAGCTAGAACCTTTATGAAGCTGCCCGTTTGACCTCTGACCACATTACATCAGTGTCTGTATTATTATTCCCTAGTGCTTCCTTAAACGTAAGAGAATACATTTCTTCAGTAATGCAAATACTCAGCAGTCCAAGGAAAACAGCAGTGTTTTAAGGGCCCCTGTCATATAGGATGTTTTGGCATTAATTGCATAAATAGGCTCTGAAAGATACAAGTCAGAGTGAAAGCTCTCAGACTTTTTCCTAGTAGGGAAAACAATCTTTTCTGATGGGCAGTAAGGAGATTAAACTGCAGTGCTGGGAAAGATGACCCAGAGACTTTATGAAAATAGGTTTCATGGTTTTGGATTACAAGTTTTCATCAAATCCGAGATATGAATAACCTCACTGTGTGAATATGCTGACCTGGAGGCTACTGTTAGCGTTAATAACTTTGACCTCTGGTGATGAAGAGCCATATGTGTGCACTTTAAGGATCAGTTCAATAAACCAGATGTTAAGACAGGTTAGGTGACAATGAGTTACTTCTGAGTGTAGTCAGTTACTCAAGAGACATTTTCAGCCAAGTATGCATAAAAATGGTACACAAGCACATGAGGGAATAAAACTTAAAGGATGGAACACATTTGGATTTTTTTTTTCTTTCTTTCCCCTTAAAATTACTGCCATTGCAGAAAAATGTGACCATATCCATTTATTTGATAAATAGTAAGGGATGATAAGATAGCATACTGCTGAACATAACTCCATTTGCTTTTACTGTTGGTCATAAAACACAGAATCCTTTCTTCTATCTGTTCCCCAAAAAGAATATTTGCAAAAATTGAGCAAAACCCAACACTGTCTGTTTTTACAAGGCTAAAATAAACCCAAAGAAGGAAGCGGGTAACAAGCATTCAACTAAACATAACCCACTGTGTTGGTAAACAGAAGCCAGAACATCTTCTGAAAGGTTAGATTTCCAAATGTGATCAGCATTGTCTTCTCTCCACCCCAACCAAAAGCAGTTTACATCATGTCAGCCTTTACAATGAGCAGAGTTACATTCTCACCAAGCACTGCAGAAATACCACCTTTCAACTAACACCTGTAAATAGGAGATACTCTCACATGCAGCTACTTTAAATGTGTCCAATGCTAGAAGAATAAACCAGACAAAGACAGAACTCACACTAATCTGAAATGAGCAATTATAAAACAGTAATTTAGTGCAAGCCAGCCTTTGGTACTTTATGATAATTCATAACATGCCCACGATGCATTTAAAGAACTTCCACTGAAATGAATAAAAGAGAGGACATTAATAGTTTTGAATTATTACAGACCCGATACACATGCTCTATATTCAAGAGTTCTTTGGCAAATCAATGAATACTTCATGCATAGCTCTCTTAAGGGATCTAGTCTAAGCTCCTTATTTTTCTTACATCACTTTAGCAAGGATCAAGTTGAATTTATTTACAGGTTCAGTAGAATTACATTTTGTGTCAGAGTCCAATTGTAATACAAAGCCGAAGTACCAGAGGGTCAATCCCTTGGGCTAGGTACCTTGTACAAACACTCTCTGTTTCAGTGAGCCATACGTTCCTTATTCACTCAAACCAAAATACAGATCACTGCTCTGATTTACCATCATTTCACCCACAATTTTTACTAACATTAGGTGGAGAAACAGGCTCCAGCTATATAGAATAATGTAATTATTGGGAATCCTGTTTCAGAAGAAGTTGATGTCCAATATGATTTGGACCACTAAATGAGAGGAGGATTATTCTGAAAACTTTATACTAGAGGGGATTCTGAGCAACTTGATTTAGTTTTGAAGACAGCCTGCTTTGAGTTGAAATTTGGACTAGACAACCCGCAAGTCCCTTTCAACGTATATTTTTTAACGAGACTTCATATGCGTATTTTATAATTCTAAATGCACCTCTTGTCATCAGAATAATCTAACAAACTCACTATTTCCTTTCCATTGCACATCAATGCTTCCCAGTGGGATGCCTCATTCTCCACAATAGAGATGATCAAGCATGCGTCTTTCTGGATTCGTACAAAGGATTATGAATCCATTCAGACTTAAAATTTGGATGCCGTCTATCCTATATAAGATTTTTCTTTATGGTCTTTAGCTAGCAGCAGTAGAAATCTCTTGGGTATTATTACTCAAGATTTCTTATTTTTTGGACAGAAACAGAACAATAGGATCCTGCCTATATATGAATTAAACCCAGAGAATATGTTCCTTTACAGGCTCAGCATTTCTTTGGCATGACCAAGAATTGAAGCCATCCAAACAGGCCACATAAAAACATTCCAACCTGAACAGCTCTGAAGAGGCAAAGAATGTTGTATCCTAGTTTCTCTTGTTTTGGTCCTCTACTCTGATTAAATTGAAATGAACTGTCACTTTACAGTCTGATGAGACCAATAAGAGATTACACTTCTAGGAGGAAGCAACATTAGCGAAGGTAGCATAAGGTTTATGACTGAGAGAACCTCATTTAGGATCTCCGGATAGAAATTAAAAGCTGGCTAGGTGTTGTGTTGTTTCCATGCCTAGGAATTAAATTCACACCCAGAAAAAAGCTTTTGCTAGTTTTCTTTATGTAGTTTCAGAGGCGATGAGGCAGTCCAGTGTCTTCTCCCGAGGTTAACACAGCCATTTGAAACACCACAGTCAATTGCCCATCTACCAACACTGATTAAGGACAGAGTACCAAAAGCATCCATTCAAATCAGAGCAGCCCCAGTATGACAGCTATATCTAACAGATCACCACAGGGCATATCGTGTCTCATCCAGCTCCCAAGATGACTCAAACAAGCTAAAAATTGGCTACTCAACATTCTCAGGTGTTTGAACTCAATCAGATATGCAATGAGATATAAAAATCTAACAGCCATAAAATATTTCAGTGCTCCACTTTATTAATATTTTTATTATTAGTAGTATAAAAAACCAGTTCTCTCTAAGACAACCTAAGCTTTCTGTCCTCAAAACCATGTTAGTGCTAAATACTGAGCACTTCATTGCCAGGCAGAACAGTAAATCTATATCCCAGTTTAAGAGAAATTCTAAAAAAACTATCTAATTAAATATTGACTCATTAGGACAGTTTCTAAAAGGTCATCTTTACAGCACATCATATTCAGGCACTCTTGCTTTTGGAAACAAACTACATGACCTCAGCAATAGCTGCTCTAATGGTTTTATTGTTTTGTATCATCTATGGGCTGGTTCCTAAAGTCACAGGTCCAGAGTTGTTCTCATTATATTCCTTTAATCTGATCATCATTATACGATCAGTGTTTTCAGTACATTATTTTCCAACAAGTCTCTAAACTCCTTAATGGTAGGAAAAAAAGCTTAACAAAGATGAATCCCAAGCCTCTGACTGCTGAAAAGAAGTAACCCTGTCCCCATGAGATTAAAGAATTTCAAGTCAACCAGATGGTTTCAGGACCTGATGGTTTTTTAACTGCTTGGAATCAACATTATCACAACTGTAGTTTGTTTGCCTCGTAAGCTTAGACTGTTCTCATATGGACAGGCATGCTAAGGAACATTCATGTTCGTATTCAGGTCATCTTTTCTAAGAGATCACCAAAAATTTGGCCCCACAATGAAGGACTGAATTTCCAACAGAGCTCGACATGTGGCTAGTGAGTTCTTTTGGAAACATGCCCATAATGAGACTGTGTGCCAAGGGTTTTCACAATCCCCTCATGGATAAGGGGTGTGGAGGAGTTGCATTCCATACCTTTAAATTTAATGGAAGTGTCTTTTCTCTCAGAAAGTTTTTGGCTTTTTTTCTTTTTAAAAATGATCTGATCCCACAAGGTGTTGAGTAGTTCTAGTACGTGCCACGTTAGACTAAAATATAGTCCAAATCAGGGAGAATTTTGCTACTAATTTTAACATGGAAAGTATTATCTTCTTACTAGGCAAGTCAGTAGTTGTCTGCAGGCTGAATTCCCCTTTTTTCTTCATCCTCTTTATAACATCTCAAGTAACACTAAAGAATTAGAAACCTTCCCTAAATTGCCTTGCAGGGGGAACCCCAATTTGAAGGGGGCACCACCATGTACTGAGCTGACAGAATGACTGGCATTGCCCCTCTCATGCAAGCCCTTGACATAGGGCATGTTTTTAGAAGAGGACAGGGCTAGCAGGGGAAAGATGAGAACAGTCAAAGAAAGAAGTATTTGGGCAGCTAGCATGGGATCAGATGTCAGCAAACATGGGCTCCTCAAGAAACCATAGCCACATCCAGCATAATTTAGACCCTCTGTGAATTACCCTCAACTACTGAGCTAAGAGCTAGAGAGCCACAAGAGACCCCCTGCAGAAATCTGGCCCTGAATCTTTGTTTTAATGGGCCGCTGAGCACAGACTTTTCTCTGACTGACCACCCAGAAGAGCTCATCAAACCCTACTTTTAAAACATTTCTGTCAAATGCATTTTAATCCAATCACTCTTGTGCATTTTATGATGCTCTAATTTATGTTTTTAATCTACTACAATTCTTTTATAATTGTTTGTGTGGTGCAGTGACGCCTGCACCGGAATGCTTTATAAATAAATTGAATTTATGACTACTTATAACCTCTCCCTCTTGAAATTTCTAAGCAAATAAATTGGTCCCACAGTTCAATATTGTAGGGTTGAGGTCTCTCTGTACACATTCATACAGACACACAATATACACACATGCATTAGAGAAAGAAAGAGAGAGAGAGAGAGATGGAGTGTGTACGTGTGTGTGACCTTTTCTTTCCATGAGTAACTTAAGGGCATATTTAACATTCTGTTCACACTGCTCATGGCAGACAGGAAAAACACAGCTGAAGGGAATGAAAAGTCCTTGCAGCTTCTCCATCTCAGCCTCTATCTTTCCTTTTGTGGGGCAAAGGTTTTCAGTTTTGTTACTACCCCAGAGTAACTTTCTGTTTGTTTGCTTGTTGCTTGAACGGATAGGGCACATGAAATGAGGCAGCTAGAAGGACCTTTGGCAACCAGCACATAAAACTAATTTTATTCCTTAATGGAAGTCTAATTGGTAATTAAAAACATGACTGTGACCTGTGCAGTACCCAGAGAATGGAAATGGACTTCATTTTAAACAGATAAAGCTCACAAGGCTGCAGCTCTGCAGAATAGCAAAGTTTCTTCTGGGCAAGGAGAAGCAAAAGAAGTGCTTTAGTTTTTATCAGGTTTTGCTATTTTAGGCTAACCAAAAAAAACCCCAAACAACTGATATTCTTTCCCAGTTCTCCCTCCCTTGGTTTACTCCCACCAGCCACTCTGTTGACCCTCAGTGTAGTGGCTGCTGACGTTGAAATCTACCCGGGGACAAGAAGCTGGAAAATGGAACTTGGACTCTTGTCCACACCATCCCCCTCCTTCTCCCAGTCACACTGGAGCAAGTATTTTCATTTTTGGTTAGAGAAGCATGTGTTTCATCCTCATATGTGTATGTATTGCAGGAGTAAAGGAGCAAACTAAAAATCCTGCCAAACACCTTGTACCCAGTACTACCTTGTATCCAGTTAGGTTGGGGCTAGGTACAAAGCTGGTGAAACCTCAGCCCGCAGGACACTAGATCACCCTCACAAAGCCAACAGCAGTGTTTGGATGGGTACAGAGTAATGCAAGGTCATGTCATAACAAAATATTTGGATTTGCTTCAAGGAAGCAAAATGCATGGATCTGGGAATGTTAAAACACTTTCGTCTAATAAAAATGTTTAAACATAATGTTCTGTTATTTCTGCACTGAAATGCTCTGAGAACTTTCCTTTAGGGACAGTAGAGAGAGGGAATATCACTTATAGAATACTTCAGCTTTTCATTCTAATATTCAACAAAACCAAGTTTCGAAATATTGGAATTTCCCAGACAACGCCCAGATTTCCACCAGCCCTACTGGCAAACCAGCAGGAGGGAAAAAGGAAAGAACAGAAACAGCTCTGAAATGGGTTAATGCATCCTAATGCATTTAACTCACTAAAAGCAAGGAAGAAGGATTTTTAATGAAGTTCAGACATTAATAAGGAATGAACAGTGCACCCATGCCACTTTTTTTTTTTCAAGTGAAAAGTTTGTGAAGAGCTATAGTGAGCTACTAATTTTCATGACAGAGGAGAGGCAGACGATGCAGCTGTTTTTTCTCTTACTATGATAAACCCTTAATACAGTATTTATTCTCATGTAGATAAAATAAAAACTAAGAAAAATACTAGACTCTGGGCACTGAAAGGTCAGGAAAGTTATTAATATCCTATAATGCTCATCAGTTAAACTCAGCTTGATTAGATTCTGGCTAGTTTGCAAAAAGGCATACTCTTCCTACATTCTTTCACTTCACGGGTGGCTTTGTCTCCTGCAAGCATTGCAGGCTGTGGATCTCTGTCTGAAGAGAAAATTCAGTTTCAGCTGGCCTGTCTGAAAAAAAAAAAAAAAAATCTAAATCCCACCCGCAACCAGAATTCCCTTTCATCAGTTACAGTCAAATCCTAATGACGCCCATCGCTGGGGAGGTCACTCCCGGTGAAATGATCTCTAAGAACTCAGCCAGATTTCCTCTACGTCAGACAGACTACCACTCAGGGCTGGCAAGCATTTTGCTAAATGGACTTGGATTTCAAAGATTTTGTGTTCACTTGATGAAAATAAGATGTTACACACTTTTGTGTTTTCACTTACTCTGTTCCCAAGGCTCCCTCACTCTCTTCAATCACCCTCAGGCTCTAAGCAAACAGGATTCATATTGATCTGCCTGAAAATTATTTTTAATGCTATTAATGTTATAGGCTGCTGTACTGGATGTCTTCCAAGCTTCTCGTCCTGACTAGTTGTTCTGACTGATCTGTAATACACTGAATCCATCATTTTTACCTTGCTGCTGGCTAAGTCCCAGCTCACACCACAGAAATAAGACAGCCAATGCCCATACTTGAGCTTCAGTGGGACATAAGTGTCTTCTTGTGCTCAGTACATACTCCTCCTAGCCTCACAGGCTCTGCACAGTGTCATCCCATGACATTTTCTGGCTTCTTACCCCTCCATTCCCCCACTCTGCTTTCTGTACATTTTAGGTCATGCATAGTAAAGTTGGATTTATGGCTGTCAGTGCAAAAGCGGCAGGAGCTGGATGAACTCCTGGATGCCCTTTTAAGACAATTGTCCCCCTATCATATTGTTACCTCACAGTCAAACATGCAGTGATTACTGTGTTTAACTAAAGACTACCACATTAATTTCAGAAACATCAAATCAAACTTCATATTTAATATTGCAAAAAGTAATACCTTAAATGAATGGCATGGTATTGCAGGTAAAGCTTTTAAGATACATTGTATAATAAGCTTGGCCTCGCTAAAATAAATAAATAAATAAAAAGAACAGGGTAAAAATATTGATTTTGCAAACACTTAAAAACATCTCTCATGGAACAGATTTCAAATGAAGTTCTTATCTGGATCTATATCTGGACCTAACTTCCACCAACTCCCAGAAGGTCTGCATGAGCAAGAACCAAGTTAAAACTGAGTAAGTACAGTAAGCTTTGGCCCAGTAATACCAGAAAAATTCTCCTGTAGTAACACTAAATCAAATTGTACAGACTTGGAGGATTTTAGTGTTTTTCTTTAACTGTCTACAAACTGTGTTAAGGCAGTATTGTGCTAATGTTTGAGAACTTAGTGGTGGAACTGATAAAAAACCAAAATTAAATTGAAGAAGGTTCTATTATTTACGGAAGAGCAAAAAGGATGTAAAAAGGAACAAACATAGAAATGGTGAAAAATAATTTAGGTATTACTCTTTAATTTTGTTTTGACTATCTTTGGTACCATTAGTAACACACAGATGGAAAGAGAAAAACTTTCACAGGTAATAAGTATCACTCAGTCCACAGTTTCTTCTGATCTCTTGAAAGACTGCAAGAAAAACCACAGCAAGCTAAAGTTTTTTCTTAGAATGTTTTACGGACGGATTGTGATTTAATTTTTGCAAACACTTTTATATTTTGTTGAAATCTTCCCATTTTAGTTAATCAGTCTAAACTGAAATTTTCTAAAGCTATTTTTTTTCTCTCATAATGATCCCCTCCTTTTTGGATCCATCAGGATTCAAGAAGAGGTAGAAAAACATTAGTAAAATAGCATGTCACAAGGACTTCTCTCAAGCCCCTGAGTGTGACTCCACAAGCTACTTTCCTCAACTTATCTTCCAGCCACGTCTGTCACTTGCATGTCCTCTGTTTCACTCTCCTATGCTCTCATTCTGCTCTATTTAAAACTCAATTTGTTTTCATAATGAGATGGAACAAAATAAGCAAGGAGGACTATGAAGCCACTGGCCTATGGCAAGGGCCATAAAATAAAATAATTATGAGAAATTCTTTAATATTAATTAGCTTCCTTTCTGCAGTCGTTCCCTTCATGAAAAGTTCGATTACCAAGAACTGATGCCATTAGATTCACTGTACTATATTATGTTTAGTTGGACTGTTACACAGAAAAAAGGAAATGAGAGTGAAATCTCTTGGATAACTTGCCAGATGTGAAACTAGTAGTACTAAATTATCCCACAGTCTTCTAGACCTGACTGAAAGGATGAGATCGCCAGGAATAAGTTTGTCTCATCACCTTGGTGCTTTATATCTTCAGAAAAGGCTCCAGGGGTTATAGTCAATCATAGACTGAATATGACTCAATGTCATGCTATTGCAAAACAAAAAAAGCAAACAACATACTGGGATGTGTAAACAAACATATAAACCACAAGATGCAAGAAAAAAATCCTTCTGCTATACGCAGCAGGGATGAAAGTTCTGCTGAAATTCTGTGAATGAAGGAATACGAGGATGGACTGGAGAGGGACCAGCAACAAGAGTCTTCTGAAGCATAGAAAAACAACCTGAGAGGAAAGACTGTTGTGAAGGTGTTCAGCACAGACAAGGCAAGATAAGACAAGGCTACAGACTGCTGCAGAGAGTCAGTGAATAACCCCTTTGCATCTGCTTTAGATATGGCAGGAAGTAATGGCTTTACACTGGCACAAGGAAGGTTTAGGACAGACAAGGAAACCTTTCCTTCAGATGCCATTATTGGTGATAGGACTGTGCCAGAGTTCACTGCCTGGGAAGTTACAGACTTTAAATCACTGGTGGTTAAATCCTCCTGTGGAGCAGGGTGACTAAATGGTCTCCCAGGGTATCTTCTAGCCCTAGTTTTTGTACTCCTGAGGCTCTAATAGATGTCCAAGGCCACAAGATCCAGCCAGATTTGTCTCATTAGGGAGGCAGCTGTCTATTGGTTTTGGACAGAAAGACACCAGAGGACAGTCCTTCTGCATTCATGAGTGAATAGCCTGTCAAAATGTCTTTGATGCCCATGCAGCTAAGGCAGATCTACGCAAGAAATCTGTTAGTCATTTGGGATTTCAAGGAATGCCTCCACATGTCATCATTTGGAAAAGGAGCTCAATAGCTCTCTTGGGGAAAACAGAATTCAGGCTTCTCCCCAGGGCTGATCAGTTCAGAAATGTCACTGTAATCACACCAGAAGAGTGAGTTTTTCTGTCCTTATGGCATCGTTTCATGGTTTTCTAAGATTACATTGTAGAGGCCAAGCTAAGCACACGGATTTTCCCCTCTCTGAGAAAACTCTGAAGCCTGACCATTCTGACTGATTCTCATCTGGGCTGACGATATTTATGGTGGAAGTTTCTCTTCTGCAGTGGATGTGCCTCTAAAGGGCATTTGGGAACATGACCTTGTGAATGTTTAGTCTTCTTTTGATCTCTTTTGCTTTGGATCCACAGAGCCCCTGTAGCAGAAATCTATGAGCTTTGCTGAGCGTATTTTTAATTAATCCTGGACTTAGAGAAATTTGGGGATTAGTGAATTGCTGAACTCCTTATGTCTCTGGAGCAATGCTGGAGTTTCCTTGTTATAAGAAGCACAGAAAGAGCTGGCATTTGCTAAGGATTTGGCTTAGGCCACTGAACCTACTGATTTCCATAGATCAGGGAAGTCTTCAAAGCAGCAATACTACTAGCTTGAATAAATACGGTCTCCTCCATCCAAGGGTTGCAACAGATTTCACAGACAGTAATGAATGAACAGAAATATAAATCAAAATGCATGAGCAAAAGAGAAATTGCCTCCAATTCACAATGGGAAAATTGAGTAATACATAGGATAAGGGTATTTGAAGATCTGAGGTCTCCCAGTTTCTAAGTACCCATTTTAGGACAATGACAGCCTGATTTTTATTTTTTTTTTCAGAGACACCAAGTGTTTTGTTGACTAATTGGAGCAATAATGCCTCTAGGGACAGGAGCTTGGCACACTGACTTGGCTGACTTAACCAGCTAATGAGCTAAGAGCAATTTAGAGAAGACAAACCTCTGACAAGCATGAAAAGACCTTGTCTAAATGTTTAGAAATCTTTGATTAATTCCTAGTGAATGAAAACTGAGATGTTTCTGTCTCTTTGTCCCACTCAGTTGCCGTCACTCCACCTCCTGCCTCCTATTTCTACCATCTTTCTACAGTGTTGTCTCTTTTTTGTTGCTTTGTTTCGCACTCCACCTTTCTTCTCCTTGTAGAAAGGATTTCCAGAAGTTCACATAAAATGGTGGGTGTCTGGGTCTCCATCTCCAAAACACAAGCTGTTCAAAACTGAGGGACAAGTTTGGAAATTGGACCTATCTGATTACCACTTCATGACAAAATCAGTTGTGGGATGGTGGAATCCTGGGGGATACATTGCTATTACACATAATAGATAAGGTCTACATATCACACAATGCTCGTGAGGTGCCAAAGAGCCTTCATTGTCTGAGAAGAGTATTTTTTGGGTCACTCCTGTAAACTATTCTGATACATAGTGCTATAGCAACACACGTATTATTTGGTGATATTTGTATTGTAATATCAAAACAACACCAAGACATCACCAAATACAACCACAACACCGCTGGCAACCAGAAGCACCAAAATTCTCTCTCAGCTGGCAAATTATGTCTGAACAAAAAACCTCAAAAACAGTCTAGCAGCCTTCTGTTGTCACATGGGTTAAAAGCGGGGAGTATATAATAAAATATATCATAGCATAATGAATCTATTGTATTGTAGCTGATATGTGGTTTTATTTGCTAAAACCTCACTACTTTTTAACCCACAATCAACTGCTGACTGGGTGCAGAAGGTCTCTCTTATAAAGCAGGCGAAGTACAGAACACTGCTAAGGCCATAGCACTCCTCCTTAAAAGCAATCGGAAGAATTCATGCTGTGAGTAGATTGATGAGAACAGAGATCTGAGATCAAATTCTGAGCAGGTCATAAATAAAAGGAGATAATATTGGTGTCTTGTTGACAGTAAACATTCTTCCCTAACGTAAATTCACCCCACTCCTTATGAATCTGTACCAGGAAGCTTTTGGTAAGGCTGACGCTCTGGGGTGTTGCATCATGAACAAGGTAGACCTTCAGAAGGAGGGAAATCAAGGCCTCTAGTAACCCATGGTGGGTACACCAGAAAGACTGGTGGGTCCCCAGAAAGAGGGATGTGGCATCGTTCCAGCCTCAGTTGTGTCCGCAACGCCCCTGCCTCACTAGGGCTCCTACTTTGTACCCTCCTGAGGGGAGCTTTACAGCTTTCTAAAATAATCTTTATGGGGTTGTGTTTTACCAGCCAGTAATTTCTGAGAGGAATACTGCAGTTATAGCAGTTATTCCTACCTGTTTAAGAATATGCCGGTGTTTAGCAAAAAAAGAACCCAAGAGTAACAGGTGTTATCAATTTCTGATTTTCACTATCTTTGAAAGTCAGCCCAGTTAGGAAGGAAAAAAAAAAAAGTGCTGTCACATACACAAGCCTATGAACGTCAATATATTTTAATGGATACATTTTTCTCTTATATCTAGCCTATCTAGAGTTTTTGCACCTCAGAGCGAGACCTAAAAATGTATCACATTACGTGTACTGCTCTGTAAACCAAAACCCCAAGTCTCCCTAGGAAGCATTTCTTTCAGAATAATTTAATAAGATGTGATATTAACATCCCAATGACATTTCGCTCATGAGTTAGAAGTGTCTCTCTGTTTTGACTAATTTCTGCTAGAAAAATACAGCCTACCTTGATTACAGAAATTCCCATGTTTTGCATTTTTTGACTGGTGGGACTTTCTTCGCTTTGTACCCTGAGCTCTTAAGTGGCTTTACCTCATTTAAAAGCTGTATTCTCTGCCCAGCATGCCTGCATTCCTGTGGAGAGTTGCTTAATCTCTCTGTATTCTCCAAATCTGCCTGCAAGGAACGCAGAGCATTCCCAGATCTTTAAATGGAGACGACACAAAAATCTATTTTATTTTACTAATGGAAAAGAACCCCTGTACTATTTAAAAACAAACAAACCAAACAAACTCAAGCCCCCTCCTTTTTGGTATTATCCATTTTTTCTGCTTTGCTCAATTATAGCTAATTGACTATTAAGTGCCATGACGTATGACTCATGCAGGATCTAGGACACAGGATGTGTTCAGAGTTGCTTAATCACGTTCGAATATTTAACGTGGACACTTGTTTATTAGGTAATAGAGTTGTGCATGATATTTACATTGTGCTATACTAATTTGGGATGTTAATGTTACAAGGGCCAGACAATGATAAACAAAAAGTGATACAGGCAAATGTGGAGCGAAATAAAAGCTAAATCAAAGCACAATGAGAAACAGACTCACAGGGCACGGGAAGGAAGAATTCATATTCTGATTTTTCTGTTGGGGCACTTGGAGGTCTCATCTCAGTTATACAAATTTAAGCTCAGAGTACCTTCCTCTTCATGGTGCTTGTCTAGTTCTAAACTAGTCAAATCCTTCTACACCTTCAATTTTCCTCAAAAATACCTAGCTCCCAAATGTCCCTAAAACTCCTTCAGTGTAAAAGGACAGCCATCTGTGCACCAAATCATGACTTTTGCTGCCTGTTTTGAAAAGTGCTAATATCTGCTTCCAATTGCATAAGGAAAGGGGTACCCTATATGTAAATACATGTTTTTCTCTCTTCCCTCTCTCATTCCAGCAGTTAGCTCTCAGTCAGCACAGCAGACACAGCTTTCGAAAGAGCACACAGAAGGAAGCCAAGCTGTCTCAAGGTGAAGCAGATGATCGCAGCACTGTATTCAGTGTTGGTGCATGCATGTAGATGAAAACACACTTTAGCCTGAGGGTTCCTCTCTAAAATTCACTACCTTTTTCACATGGGTAAAAATTATAAAAATCTATATAAGATTACTTGGCTGTGAAACTTATCCAGGAATGACAAATCTACGTAGACAAGGTGGAAGAAGAAAATAGAAATAAGATGTGCTTAATATATGCAAAGGTATTTGAACTCAGGGTACTCAAAGAAGGTAAGGAATATGTGAAGGCAAAAAAATGCTATTTGGCTAACTTCTGGAAGCACTTGACGACTGAGTTTACCTCAGGGACTGAGTCAAGGCAGCTTTGCATGAGAGAGGACGATGGCATTTTGCAACACACAGAGAGTAGATGCCTGTTTTAAGGAGACAGTTTGCTGTCTCCAGAGCCCCCTGATGTGGGTACAAGACCACATGGAGGACTGCAGCAACAACAGTCATAGAAGCCGAGCTTAACTTAGAAACTGTTTCACAAATTAATTACTTGTTACTTCAGTTCTTTGTTTTACTTCCTCCCACTTGATGGCTTTTGTCTCTTGTCCTCCTTCCTGTGACTTCTCCTATTTTCATCCCACTTTATCGCCCCTCTTTAAATGGCTTCCCCCCCCATCCCCGTCACACTCTGTCACTAGTCCCAAGCCACTGATGAAACACTACAAACACCCTATGGTAATCCCTAGATGAGTTTTGTTTAATGGAAACCTACAAGAAACATATAATCCTTAGTAGTCATCAGATGCTGACAAGGAGGCATGAAAAGTCCAGACAAGACAGCACAAGGAAAGCATCAGGTGCAAAGCCAGACTCAGCTTGGGGAAAAACAAGAGGTCTGAGGATCAACGGTCCTCTGTCTCTTCTTTACCAGCACAGAGGGACCACTGGTGCTGGCCCCACAGCTAGCTAGCTCTCCTCTCCTGACTTGCAGAGAAATGCTGTGATGATATCATGCTACTGATTTGAGCAGAAGGTACATGGACAGCAAAGTATTCTCAACTGCTGGTCCTAGCCTTTGAAGGCAAGAGCTGATAAACTTCTAACCTATATTACGGACAAAAATACTCTATATTAATTCCTAGAAAACAGAAGACCTGAAAGTCCCACAGCCATGTTTCCCCACACTATTACTAGTCCTGCAATGGGCACAACAGTGAATCAGAGTCAATATTTTAAAAACCACCTGTCCAAATTTTGGCTTCTCTGTCTGTACCATAGCACCTACCAACATTTCCTAAGTGACTCAGTAGCTCTCACTGTCATCAGTGGAAAAAGGAACAGGGTCATATTTTCCCAGTAAGCAAAGAATTTTGTACTTTGTACACTAAATTTTATGATTAATGTGTTTGTGGCAGATATGCATCTTATTCTTTTCAATTTCCCCTCATACCTAATGTCCAGAAACAGTCACAAATTGGTCCATGTGGTCTTCAACCCAGCTGTTCACCTGGCTTCCCAGAAGGAGCTACTTGCTGAGTGCTCTGGGGAAGACTGATCAATTCTGCAGGCATCTTGCACGTCTGCTCCCCCCCCCTAGGCTTTTTTTTAATTTTTTTTTTTTTTTTTTTTTCCCCTTAGCCACCAAGCAGTTTTCTTGTTAAGCAGCCTCTAAACAAAAAGGGCATTGCCCCTTCCAACATTACAAACATCCCAGTAACGTGGCAGAAAAGCTGAAACACACACAAAATTAAGATATCACTTAAATTTATTGCTTGATTCAAGCTACCAAGGCCCACATCCTCCAGACAATTCTCTCAGAAATCAGAATCTGAAAGGTACAAAACTCATACCTCATCTCTGCAATGCTTGTCCAGAAGTGTTACCACTTTAGTACATGACAAGTGATCATAAAACCAGCAGCATCTCCAATACCAAAATACAGAAGAGCCTTACAAGAATTTATTAGATTTAAGGGAGGAAAGAAAACAGATAGTTCTATGTCCTCTGCCAATCTGCTAAAAGAAAAACAGTAAAGCTGACTGGTTTACAACATTGGAAAAGAATTAATTTGACTCAGACAATTACTAATAGAAATTTGTCTCCACAACCCAGTAGGCACCTGCATTTTTCAACCGGTTGAACAATATTTCCAACTTTTGCTTTCTTTGCTGTGTTAACAAGTAACCCTTTTAGTCTTGTGGCTTTTTAACTGTTATTCAACTGAAAACAAGAAACATGAAATAACCAGAATGCCTATTCAGGATATTTGCTACATGGGGTAGATGATGGTGTGAAGACACTGAAATTCCCTCAGACTTGT
>NW_010105431.1:18117-33380 GCF_000699245.1 Pterocles gutturalis | reverse complement strand
AAAGAGGAGAGAAACACTATTGTCTTGAAGCTGAAAGGCAATATTTGGGTACAAGAGTGGTAAGGGCTTTGGAAACACAGAAAAGATACAGAAATTAAGGAATGTCATCTTTGGTATGCCTATGGAAATATGCATTAAACTTGCTTATCATTTGGAAGCCAATGGAGATCCTTACAACAAAAAACTTGTTCTTTAATATATCAAGGGTACCTGAATGAACAAATTTGTCTATATGAAATTACATGCCAGCAGAAATTTGCTGGTTTGCCTGGATATTAGAAGGGCTGTCAAAAAAATCTCAGCATTGACATGGAGTTACCAGGGAGAAATGACCTTTTTTTTTAACCAGTTCTTATCAATTTGCAGAAGATACACAAAATTGTAGTTCCACTCTAATGGCCACTCTTTCATAACTTCAAGGATTTCTCAAGTTATATTAAAAAGGAGGGAGGGAGAAGCTAATGATTTCTTCTGTCTTAGACTACAGATGGGCAAAGGCTCATCAGGCACAGCAATGTTTTAAATGGGCCACTCAGCCCACAGAAGCACTGAATTAGGGCAACTACTCGTCTACAGCAGAAAATAGCACTGCAAGGCTGGTTTTGTGATTAGCTCTTCTGCAGTTTTTCAGGCCCACTCAAAAGCTCTGCACAAACATGGAAGTTGTTGCTTAAAACTGGGCATTCAACGGTGAAAACTCTGGCCTATGTGATCTACCCAAACCATATGCAGTGAGCTGAGGCTACCAGAGAGCACAATCTTTGCCAACACCATCTGCAACACCAAAGTGCTGAGAAAGAGGTAAACATCTTCTCACATGAGGTCTTCTCGCAGCAAAACGAACATACTGGTTGGCCTCAAACTGCAGATATTGTCAAGTTAATTATTGCTGTCAAGTTAATTATTGCTGCTGTTCTTATTATTTCCACCCATCATCTCTCCTGTAACTATTTGTTAGCTTCCTTGCAGAAAGAAGTGTTTCTGTGCACAATGATTTCACTGCTTTTCCTCCTCTGCCTACCTCTCAATAGCTCTTTTACATTGAATAATCATTTATATAGTAGTTTAATTAGCTAATTATGAATGTGTTCGGGTATTCTAAGGAGGAAGAATCATTGTTTATTTGCTAGTAATTAAGTGGGTTGCATTTGATATCAGTGTCGGGAAATTTATGAATATTATTTTTCTAGGTGACAGTAGCAAATATTAAAAACATAATTATTTGCTTATATCTTGGTACACTGAATAGAGAAGTAAATTTCCATGACTGCATGCTTTGGGATTCTGATGAATTATCATTACTATAACTGATCTGGATATACTTATTAGGATGTAGAAAGAGCAGCTGATAAAGGGACACTAGTTACAGACAGAAAGCCTCATTGCATTTTGAAGTCTTTGCAGAATACTCAATTCACCTGTCTACCATCAATGCCAGTACAAACGCCTTCCAGCCCCTTCCTCCCCCTTTGAGGGTACAGGCAAAAGCAAACTTCTAAATGGGTCTTCTATGGTTCTTTGTGATCTGTATGCAGCAGCTGTGCTTGAAAGTCAACATTCATCTTGTGAGCCCAAGAGAAGCTCTATGTGCAGGAAGGCTCTGCTTGATTCTCCTGACAGTAACAAACAAGACAGGTTGCCAGAAAACAGCAGCAGGCCTGAATGGAAAGAACAGGGAAGAGCAGAGGAGGCACTGACACTCATCTCTTACCTTTCAGCATCCTCCTGACAGAGGGAGGCAGTAGCACATCCACTGCAATTCTGCTCTGCCACAAATGGCAAGCAATCAGATATCAGAAATCCCAGTGAGATATCTTTTTTAAATGCACGGACTGTGAAGCAGGACTGAAGAAAACCACGTGATCCTGGTCATGATGTACCTCCAAATATTGCTATTAATTTCCCAGGATCAGGTCCTACTTGTGGAACTCATTCTTTGTTTCTGATGGGGGAACAGCATGGAATGAGGTGAATGATGTGGAAACAATACACTGGGAAGACTCTGGCCTCCTCAGACTTTTACTCCATTTCTCAGTCTCTCAATTTGAGAAACATACATTACTCAGTTCCTCTAGCTAAGTGAGCATGATTTTAAGACCTCCATTTGGCAGTTGCGGGGATAGCAGAGCAAGACTTCTGTCACAGGTGAAGTCCCTTCCATCATCTCTATCCCATAGCTCACACCATGAAAGCACTTGGAAAATAGTAACAGGAGAAGTATTAAGTTTTTGATAATGGAAAACAAAGAGCAAAACGTTTAGTGAATTGACTTGAGGTGAGAGAAACGACACATTCCTGTCAGTGTACTTTATGAGAGCACACCTAGAAAGAAGTGACACCTGTAGAATATCTAGTTTGGTTCCCTCCCAAAGGCTGACTTCTATTCCCAATGGTGGAAAACCAGCACAGCTCATATAGTTTCCAGTAGCACTGCTTCCAGCTTCATTAATGCATAAGGAGGATCACTTCCTTCTGAAAAAACCCACAAGCAAAACCACCTTGTAATGTGTCCCCTATTTTGTTCCTTTTCAAGCAAATTTTAGGGGATATTATAAGTCAGCTCTTCCCCGCTCTGTTTTGCACTTTCTTGTATAGTGCTCATTGCTCTTTTCAAATATATGTTTTCTATGAACTCTGTATCTGTTTCAAACTAGTACATACTATAACAGCAAATAAACACACAAATCCTGAATTTTCCTTAAAAGGACCTATTAAGAACAGAAGTAGTGTGTTCATAGCTATTTTTCTTTGATTTACAGCTTCTGAGGTTTTACTGCATGTTTTCAAACTTCACTACAAAAACTACACAGGCTAGAATTTTACCATGTTTCAGACCAAAGCTGAAAGCAACTTAACTGCAGAGGACTGGACTATCACAAAATAATCAAATACTGTGCAACTCAAGGTAAAACTGTGAGATTCAGCAAGATATGCAGATTAGAGTAAGCAAACACCAGCACCATTATAGCCCACCAGAGTTCATCCATACCCAATTCCTATTTCCAGTGGTCCCAAAAATTAAATCCATTTTGCAATGTGAACTGAAGGTCATTAGAGACGGGTCTATCTGCACCAGCAGGGCAGCGAGTCCTGGAGTCCAGGACCTGGGCTAAATATAACCTGCCACCAGCTTCATCCTGCCTTAACCTTGAGGCTATGAAAGCATTCCAGGGAATTTCAAGTGCCTTGGTATCAGGTGAGAAGAAAGTTGCTCTCAGGTATTCATATCACTGCAATTCACAGCTTCACAGTTTATTAATGACATATGTGCAGTGAACTTGGATATAGCCAAGTGTCCTTACACCATATCCTCACAAGTATGTTTTTTTCTTTAACCTGGAGTGGAGTTACAATTTGAGAGCAGAGTCCCTTCCAGCATCTCGCTGTTAACTAATATCTTGGCCATACACACAACATTTTATTGCTTAACCCTTTACAAATCTAGTTTATATACATTTTCATAATCTAGTTATCAGTAACTGGTCTTTCATCATTTGTTTGAGGATCTGAAGTGACTAATGAATATTAAAGGATAATACTTTATCAAACATATTGAGGCCATATATCATCAAGATCTACAGCACTGTGACAACTGTTAAAGTATGTGCACTATAAACATGCACATCCAATAACTTGGAGGCATGTTCACTGAAGGGCTGGCCAAATTGCAGAGCCACAAACGCACAGTTGGAGTTTTGTTTACAGTTGGGGCAAAACCCTCCAAAAATTTAAGATTCCTTAGAATCAAATAATGACACTTGCCTTGTGCAGAGCCCCCCATGTCTGAAGGCTTGTTGCATTTTAAGTTAGTAACACTACTTGCACATTTGAAAAAATAACTTTGGAGCATGAGAAACAATATTGTAACTTCTCTCTCAACATATGTATGTGATTGAGGGTCAGAAAGACTCTCTTTGAAAACTTTTAAAAGCTTCACCTTCATTAGAGAAGTTTCTTATTCTGCCTAATCAACATAGCCACAGTGTCCCTCATGTTTCATCCTGGGTGTTACAGTCACTATGACCACAGATTTGTAGATTTCTCTCAAGTTCAGTTTCTTACAGATATTAACACTGGCAGCCAAGGACAGAGAAATTTCCACACTGCCCCGTTAACCATTGTTTTCCAGCCTCAAAACCGCAAGAGAACGTGCTGCCTAGCAAAGAGGCTCTACAAATGCTATATATAAAACTTCCATTTCTGTTCCTATTGTTGACAAAGAGTAGGGGAGAGCGAGGGAGCAAGGGGAGCTGGAATGCCTTCAGAGATGAACAGAGAAAAGAAAGAGATATTACCCATTTTTTCACCCCTAACCTTGAAGGAACCCTGTTTTTCCCATTTGATGGTTAATACCACACACAGACGCGCACTTCTTAGCTTGGCAGAAGCAAAGCTACTAATAGCATGGAAAGGAAAGTCAGAAAAATTTTAACAGTTGCAGATGACAAAATAGGACTGAGCTCTACAGCATATTCTTCCCTGCAATGTCCAGTCTACTTTTATTATGCTTATATTATACAAATGGAGCTTCCACTGTTTCTCTTCCAAGCCTCTTCTGCAAGCCAGGCAGCCTCACAGTTAGGATGTTTTCCTAATACTTGAATCATCGTTTTGTTTGTCAAATACTGCTAGTTTTAACTCCCTTTCCTTCCTCCAAATGAGCTTCCAAATCCAAGGAGTTCACTTTTTAGCCTTTTGGAGAAAAAAGCACTAACTAAACCCTGTAGAAGTGTGGTGTTTTTTCTGTTTTTTCTCATAAATCAAGCTTTTTTTTTTTATTTTTATTTTTTTTTTTAATTCTGTGCGTAGTAGTCAAAAGAAGTCTAACAAAATAGGATCAGAGATTTTTTAAACCAGGGCGGGAAAGGGAGGACAGACGCATCCCCAGAGTATGCAAAATAGAAATGAAATTGAAAAGTGAATTAGGCTCAAATAAAGTCACCTTGATTCAAATTACACAATCACAGGCTGCAGTAGCATTAGAGATGTGGCCCTGTGATGTCTAACTAGAAGTTACCATTCTCTTACTAACACAGCGTGCTTTCCTGCAAAATAAACCTATAACCAGAAGTGGATAATATATTGGATGTACTAACATCCCCAAACTAGTGTCCATACAAGGAAGCTGCAACCTACAGAGCACTAGAAACTCCACAGGCCAGCCCAAGTCTTATCAGCCTGCCAGGCTACAGCAAACAGCGCAGCTGACCCCAGGCTGCTCAGAGAGGCAGCCCACCTCTCGGAGAAGAGAGATAATGCCACTTCGTGGGAAGACCTTCTGTTCAAGCAGGGGATCTGCAGGATTGCATCTTGGCTCAAGCTTCATCAGCTGGTGTAAGGATTAAATCAGTGACAGGATAACCAAGGCCCAAACACAAGTGGTTTTGCTGCTGCAGCCGGAGGAAGCTACGCACCCTCCAGCCACGGGGCTGCAATCAAGACAGGATGGAAGCAGCCTGGATCCAGCACATAAGACTTGATCACTGGGCTACAAATAAATTATGATGCACTGTGCAGCATGCCTCAGTCTTCTGGTCCCCTACTGTCCCCATCAGAGCATGCCACAAATGCTCCCTCAGTCCCTGAGCCTAGATTTCCTTCCCAGGGAAAGACCACATGCCTCCAGGCACAGGGGTTGGAAGCAGCCAGGAAATACATTTAGACCCAAACAGTGGAAAGCACACTTGGACCTCACTCTGTGTTTATAGCTGGAGTGAGCACATGGACGGATGTGCATTAAGCAATGCCCTGAGGACTGGGATTCATCCCAGTGCACTTCCCTTCTCCCTCCCATTCCCGAAAGAGCAGAGTCCTTTGGATCAAGGCTTATTGTGCATTCTAGAGGGATGGTTATACTCGAAAGTATTTCTCTGTACTTTTGCATGCTAAGAACTTGTTATTTGGGGTTATTTCTACGTGGAAAACACATGAAGCTCCAGATGAAGCCTGCTATAAACCATGTTCAAGTTTTTTGTTTTTTTTTTTTTATGTTCAGATGAAATGAGTAGTTCATATATAAGTGCATCAACCTTTTCCCTCCGAAGCAAATCCCTACCTCTTAAAAGACTGCAGGAACTTCAAAATTTTGATCAGTCTCACACACTTCACATCCTCTACATAAAAGGACAGATGATAGTCAGCCCATAAAAGAAGTCTTTTCCATGCAGCCATCCATCATAAACTTATATCAAATCCATTTAATTTGGGACCTGAAGATTATGGGGCTGGAGAAAATCATACAATTAACCGTACTGATTTGAGGACTGCTACTACTGGATTGGAAGGACATTAAAAAGGGGCAGGGCTCAGTTATTTGGTTTGTCTCTCCTAACTGAAGTGACAACCAGTCATCAAAGGAAGCAAGAATTTGGACTTAAAGATGTTATGGCTTCCAGACAGGGGTAAAAATGAACCAGAGAAGACCATTATGTGTCATTTGCACATTAAAGAGGTAGTACTTGCAGTGACATGAAATTGGGTGCGTTGGTCAAAGGAGTGCCATTTCCCATGCCAAGCTGAGGCACCTTGTACACAAGTCTGAAAATGGGTTTTGCCTTTAGGTTAAAGTTTACTTTGTCTTCAGCTGAAACACTGCTCATGGTTTTTCAAGGTTAAAAGAAGAGACTCCACACTCCCACATATGATGTCTCTACCTAACCTAAGGACTGCCGAGGAGGCTGGAAACTGCTGGTCTCCCTCTCAGCAGCCAGATTTTCTGAAATGCCTTCTGTGGAAATAGGCATCCACATTAACTGTCTCACCAGCTTCAGCAGGTGGTTTGGTGGCACTCGTTGGCAAAAATCGCATGTTAGGGGATCTGGAACCTCTGGACTGACTCTCTGGGGCTGTCACAGATGATGAGCTCATTCCCTGAGGTGGCCTGGCTACAAGTACATGTCTGTTCTCTCTACAATTACACAGGTGCACACTCACACCAACATTTTCTTAATAGGCAGCTGACAGGCAGGAAGATTATTTCTAAAACCTTGGCTTAACATCACAGCTCCTGATGACATAAAGGGACCCACGCAGAGGATAGCATGTTCATCTGTGACCTTCACCTACATCAGCACGAGGAAGGACAATATAAGCAAGTGCAAGGACAGCAAAACACAATTTGCAGAGTCTCTAACTTTAGACTGAAAAGGTGCAGCCTGGAGGGAGGGAGCTCAGGTGATCTAACCACAGCAGCAGAAAGCAGAGACAAGCTGGACTTTCCTCTGGCTCATTGCTAAAGCAGTGAGTGCCAGCAATTTAATCCTGGGAATGCTCCAAGCCAGGCCTCACAAGAGATACCAGACCCCAGCAGGTGCACTGGCAGAACATCCTGGCACATTGTTCTCCTTTTGCTGTCCCAAGGTGGATTGATGAACACAGTCAATCTTATAACAGAGGGAATTTTCTCAGGGCTGTTCATGTAGATCTAGGACATTCCACAAGCCAAGCTGTTTAACTCCCTCTCACCCAAACCGAGGCCAGTGTGTGACCTGGTCATGTTAGATGCTGGAAGGTTTCAGATCAGCCTCTGGACAGCAGAGACCAGGCAGTTGCTTGACCAGAGTTATGTGAAAAGCATCAGTTATCCTCTCCTTCCCAAATCCCAACTGGCATGATGGGAAACCAGCCGGTATAGGGGTACAAGTATCTTCCGAGGTAGCAAGTAAAAAAGAACCTTGACTTTGCTTATCAACAGCTTTGAGATTATCTTATTGATCTGCTTCTTTTTTTGCTCCCTCTTGTCCTGCAAAAGGCCCTCTTTCTGTCCTTTCCATAATATCACCCCTCTAACATTACAATATCCTTCTCTGCAGCTTCAGACAGCTGGAAGAGCTATCCAATATCTCCCTATTTTATTGACTCCTTGCAAGTCACAGTTCAGTGAAATATGCACATGAAATGGCAAAAGTTGGGAAGAATGGGAAAATGGTGCACAAGTAAATAACTAGAGAAACTGGCTTGCTGGTGCAGAAACAGACGACCATTTCTTTCAATCATGGAGCTCAAACAAATGGGGCTGCTGCTAGCCAAATGCAACCCATGGAAGCATGGCTCTTTCTGTCAGTGGGAACTCAGCAGGGGTTAAGAGTTGAAAAGGAGAGGACGCTAATGTGCGCTAGGATAAACCTCTTAGGACTGCAGTAACAGGAGCAATAATATAAAATTAGAGATACCAGCAGGTGAAAAAATTTACTCAGAAAAACAAAACAGGCCGGCAAAAGATAAGACAAAGGCGTTCTAGTTCCCAGCTGAGGACAGCTAACTGTGTCAGAACCATATAAATATATTCTTTATCTGACTATCGTATCTGCCTGTGCTTGTGAAAGAATTTGGGCATTGCCGGTATTAATGGAAAACATATATGCTAAGGCATAATTTTCTCCATGTCTCAAAATTTATCATCATGGTGTAAGATTTCTTTTTTGGCTTATCTAATTTATTTTTACAACAGTTTTCCTAGGTCAATGATTTACCAATATTTGTCCTAAACAGAGACTAAAAGAACTAAAGTTAACAGTGAGTTTCACTGACCATTCTTATGAGGATATTTAATGAAGAAAATGAGGGATTACAAAGTAAGACAAATCTTACTTTATTGATTTGCAGGTGACAGACCTTGCAAAAAACCCTACTGTCCCACTTGTGTGACATGGAATAAAATATCTACTGTAAGTCTGAATATTGGGTGGCAGAAGAGGGCATGGGGTGGGAGAGGAAGTATATTTATGTTCTTCACTGTGAGAATTTAAAGAGTAACTTTTTTGTCAAATGACAAAAAAACCCCTACATTCAAAAAATTGCAGAGCACGTAGAAGGTATGAGAAAGCAAAACTTCCAATGTTTCTTTTATTGATTTATGGAAAAGGTAGAAAAACGGATAAAGAGACCTCACATTCAAGCTGCCCCGCTTTAGCAAGGGAACTTTGGACTGAGTGAGCAATGTGATTCCGTAGCTTCAGGAAGTATTTTTGGAACAAATTTATTGGTCTGGGGGAGAAAAAAAAAAAAAAAAAAAAAAGAATGAGTCAAAGCCAAAAACAGATAGTGAAAAATACCTACAGCTTAGGAGAGCCCACATCTTAGTGCCTCAGTAATTGTCTCCAGATCAGAAAAACACAGAACCACCAGACTCAACATTTCCTTTCCTTTACCTGTGTCCCATCTAGGGATCATAACGCTGACTCTCTGCAAGGTTTTGCTCTTGTCTCCATGATAAAAAAGAATCAAGGGGAAAGAGGAAGATGGTATAAGGCAAGTAAGTATTTCAGAAGATAAAAGATCCTCTCCTTGCTGAAGAATGGAGGGCACAAGAACTGAAGAAACAAGCTGTGGACCCCCTGCACAGAAGGAAGCAATGCCTGGAGCCCCAGCACAGAGACTTAAGGAGGTTGAAAACTACTGACACGTGAAGAAAGAGTATGCAAAGGTGCACAGAGTCCATGGCAAGAAGGGAACAAAGTCAAAAAACTGAAAAGAGACAGGCAAGTAACACAGCTTGCTCAACAAGTCAGGAAAACACAAGAATGCAAGAAACCCTTTCAGTGTGCAATGCAGTTGCACACCTAAAAAGCACAGGCTGTGCAGCTGACATGACGATTACTCTGTTTTGTTCTGTGTGGCAACAAACTGGAATAGATAAAACCAGGAAATCTAAACCAAAAGAGGAAACAAAAATCACAAAGACAACAACTGTGTCTCACCAGGGAACAACAGGCAACATGCAGCAAGGAGAACTCAGGGAGGGAGGTATCGCCAGACCAAGCAGCAGCAGGCCAGTACAGTGGTCTGTGTTAGAGTTTTCTCTGGTCCCTAGTCCCTCAAGAAGAATATGTAAGCCTGGCAACATGCAAACAGCAAAGTCCCTCTGTGCATAAAACAATGGGAACAGCAATGACTCCCAGCAAAAGAAGTGGGCATAAATGGTGTGGAAAAGTCCTTTGTAGCTCCCTTTGTATATCTTCAATGGCCAAAGAGATGCCGTGCTTTCTTATGAGTGCACATATTCTGTTCTGCACGGAGGTCAGTTTACTGCAAACTACCTAAGAAGCAACACCCTTTCCTCTTGCTATCATACAGATTGCTTTTTCCTTTTATTGCTGATCACAGTCCTGTAGCAAACAGAACAGGTTACATACATGACATATGAAGAAATGCGCTTAATGTACTCCAACTCCCTGTAACAAAATTTAGTGTCTAGGGGAAGAGACTGCTTTGTGACCAGATAATTCTCTGCAGACCACATGAAATAAAAAACTAGGGTTTGCAGACCGTTGTCAGTAACCTCTAATCTACAGAATAATAGAACAACTGTTTCAGCTGTACTGGTTTCTAAAAAATAAAGACTGCTAGAAAAACCTGAGTATCTCTTACAGAACTGTAAAATTAGTGGCTGTAGGGAACATAGCATACATGATGTATCTGAATTACAAGCATTTGACAGAGCATCTCAGGAAATATTACTCACAGAATTAATTCACTTCAAACTCAATGTGAACAAAAGCATCCAAAGCAAAAACAGACCGAATGGCAGTAAACAAAATCCAGTTTTTGGCACTATATCAAGTTTGCACACTTAGCTTAATGGAACGCTATAGGGAAATATGTTAGTCCAGTATTTGCCTAACATCTTCATCATTGTTCAAGAAAAAACATAAAGTGTCCATTAATAAAGAATAACATGGTTATAAACCAAAAAAAAAAAAACCAGTTAAAAACATTAATTAGATTAGAAATCAGAAAACGAGAAGAAAGGTAGCTTTAAAGGCTGGAACCACAACTGGAAAACATGAGACTGAAAATGAGCCCTGCACATTAGCCACTCTCACAGACTGGTTGTGAGGATCGTTTGGTGCCATGGACTGCAGCAGTGCAAAAATGTCACTGCTGGGTTTTCTTCCTCATAACTTGCAAGAATGTCAGTGTCCCTCTAATAACCTTGAAAAATAGCTTCAGGGCTCAAGATGTGCAAAGTAACCCTGGCATAGCTGAGGATAGGGTATGGCTGTCTTAAGGATTCTGGTGGCCCATGACACAACCTTGATTAAACATCTCTACAACTCCAGACAGACAAATGCAGGCAGCAAGGCTGACTATGCTCATGCAGCATGTGACAGAATTCAGACAAGCCTCCACACTAAATTCAGCACACCAGATTTGCTCCACATGCACAATTTATTTGCACAGGTACATCAGCAGCCTTTACAAGCTGTGAGTGCTGGCTTTCCCAGAAATAGAGGGAAAATTATGTCAAGTCAAGTCCCTTATAACACAAGATATTTTATGTTTATGGGAAATCCTGTAATAAATAGGGTGTCTGGGAATTCCCGCATTGGTTCGGGGATCTTTTGACCTTCTCACAACCCCCATGCATTAAGATGGTTTTGTTTTTGGGGCCAGCACATCAGAGAACAGGGAGACTCAGTCCTTATTTCTAGAACACTCGGGGATATTTCATTCACTTTGAGACATTTCATTAACTAAAACAAAAATCCAGCTAAAGCAGAAGCAGAGGAGAAACAAGAACATCCGGGGGCTGATTTAAAAGGAGACACTAAGAAAATGAAATACACAGACCTTGGCTCAGAAACAATGAAGAAAAAGAATATAAAAAGAAGTGACAAATACTTGAAGGCTATAAACACCAAGAAAGGAGAGGAACTTTGAGTTGTGCAAGAAGTAGTAAACCTATGAGTAATGGCATTAAATTAAGAAAAGATAAACTTGCATTGAAACATCAATTTGTCTTTACAAGTACTTCTAGTATGATATCAAACAGTCTTCCAACAGAAAGTTCAGAAGATCCATTGCTTTGGCTGTTTAGGAGGATTTTGGACAAATAATTCAAAGTGCTCTATAGGGAAAATATTCCATAATGAAAGCCAGAAAATTTGCATGATTTAGTAAGTTTTTTACTTACTATGACTTCTCTGACTATTTGAAACAAAACCTCAGAATGAGATTTTCTAGCTCACAAAAATGGTGAAAGTTAATTTGTCTTCTCTTGCTAAAGAGGTCCCACAAATTACAAAAGTATTGCACATTGCTTATTGGGTACTGTTTGACATCACTGCATCTAAACTCAGTGCAACCAATTTAAAAGGAAAGACTACGAAAAAGCTAAATATGCAGACCCTGGCAAAGAGACAATAAAGAAGGAGAACTCAGATATATCTGTTTCATATCTCAAGATATAAAACACAAGGAATCAGAGACAAAAACACACTCAAGCAATGGCAGCTTAAATGACTTCCTCAGAGTCCAGAACTAAACAATAGTGAAGCCAAGAATCAATCCCAGGGGTCTCTCAAGAAGCTGGGCACCCTGGATTCCCTTCTGAAATCAGTGGGACATGTATCCACTCATGACTAAAAGCTCCATCCCTCTAAAAGAAATGTCTTTTGGGTGACTCTAAGCTGTAAGAGGCAGTAAGCAGCATGCTAGCCATCACAGAAGATTAAAGACACGTTCAGCTCCAAAGCAGTCACACAGTGGAAAGGACACATTTAGCTGTATTAGTACAATGTGACAACTGAAGTACAAACATTTTTATGTTAAAAATAATAACAGCACCTTCCAAACAAACAGGACCTTTATAGCCTGCAGGGTCAAAAGTAAGAGAATTGTACCTGCTATGCATGACCAAACTTGAATCCATGAAGCATGTTCTCATTCAGGTATTGAAAATATTTGGATGATTTTTATACCTGCTGGAGAATTGAACAGAGACCTTTCGGACCTTAAATGAGGTCACTTCCCCTTTGTACTAGCGAAAAATCAGTGTAGCTAAAAAGCACTCCCTAAACCTTACTCTCATGGAGAAGAGATATAATGCATGCACATGCAGCCAAATATCAGCCATGCCTCACTCTGCTAAAGGTTCTTCTGCTAGTGTTGACAATGGCTGTAGATAATCCAGGCAGCTAGATTTGGAAATCTTCTTTAAAAGCCTAATGATTAATCAAGTCTGTCTTTGCAGGATTAGTACTGTCAGGGGTCACAGGCTGGCTGATGAGAAGAGCCCAATCCCTCAGAAATTAATTCAAGTCCTTGTATGGGGATGAAGCAAGTGCATCACCAATGGAAATGGAAAGCATCAGTCACTGCTCACTGATGGAAATGAAGGGCAGCAGTTGGATCCCACTGGATCTCTTTGTAGTTGCCTGCAGCTCTCATGCAGTGATGCTGTGCACGTACCACTGCTGGACACCATTGAAGCTGTGGCAGCTTGAAATAGCAGAAAATTAATGTGGGATCCTAAGGAGAAGGGGGCCAGGGTAGACAGGATCCAATTATAATCCAATTATAATTTTTTTTAGGAAATAATACTTAGCGACTGTATCTCTAATGGCAAAGTGGTGCTGTGCTTGTATTGCTGGTGGATACCTGGCACAGTGACCATATGACAGCCAGTTCACAGTGTGGCGTGTGTTTCCACAAGACGAGGCTCGAGGGCAGACACAGCTCCCTGGTTCTCCTGTCCAGGCACGAGACTAAGATGATGGGAGAAGTGTGGTTGGACCAGCTGCTGGCTGAACCACACTGCAGTTTCCCCAGAGCCCATCTTTGTAGTGCTCTCTCTGCTTTGCGAAGTGAGGTCTCCCAGGGAAAGAAGCACTGGCCTTGGACTTAAAGATTTTCTAGTCTCTGCAAAACCTGTCTTCTCCTTCAATTTAACACTGTTTACAGGGAAGCTGAAAGGATGGGGGATGGAGGGATCTGTATTATTTACATCATAAAACATTATTATTTACATCGTAGAACATACAACAAACAAACAGAAAGGGAAGCACCTGAACTGTTGGAGTCATTAACACACCAGAGCCCAGGGCTGACACTGGGTGTGTCACACCCCTTGCCAGATCATTTTTGATTCCTTCTTATCTTATGTTCATCCTCAGTTTCCTCTCCACAGAACATGAATTCACATATATTCTTTACAATGCCATGGGGTAAGGCAGGCACCACACTGAGCTTGTACGGCAAACAGCATCGTTGCTTTTATTCCCTGCAGCCGCTGCAAGAACAGCATACTGGAAATGCATAGCCAGAGGGACACACTGAAAATGTGCAGCCACAGGAACCTCCCTCCAGTGCAAACCTGACTGGGATAGCTGGACTCCAGCACAGCTCATGGCTGCCTGCCAGGATGCACCCCAGGGCCACTCCAGGCAGCAGGATGGGGAGCAGGGTCACGGCAGAAAGAGCTGAGGGTGCCCACAGCTCTGGATGAGCCTCGTGTGTGGAGTACAGCCCATCTTCCCCTGGGTACAGCAGCAAAATTAAACAAGAAGATGGGGACTCTGACTGGCTGGCTGAGGAGATGGAAGTCGCTTTGTCACCCTGTGGAAATGGCTGGGCAGGTCTTTAGCCCACAATCCCAATTGCACTCACCTGCCACCCCCATGTCCTTGCTTACTTTTCCTTCTCTCCGCCCCACCGGTGCAGCATACTGCACTGCACAGGTCAAGGTAGGCAGGAGGGGAAAAAAAATGCAAAGCATCACTTTTAATTTGATAGTTGCACCAACTCGGTGCAACAGTTTTTTTATTGAAAAAGCTGAAAAGGGCTCAAGGCCAAGCCTTGGCCAAAACATGAATCACCATTAAACTACACTTACAAAGATCCCCATATAAGGAAATTTAAATAATCATCCCAGTCCCCCTGTACGTTTGGATACCTTTGAGCTAATGAGCACACTAATTTTACTGAGCTGACTGCATGGTGGGTATTCATACACACATGTGCACCCATTCCTGGAAAGTAGTAAGAAGAAAAAAAAAAAAATCAGAGAAGAATATGAGAATAATTTTGGGCAGTAGAGCTGGAGCAGCAAATCTATACTATTATTGTATTCAAACAGGGAAGTCATCTGCTGGTCTCAGAAAAACCTGCAAAAATAAAGATCATACCCACCAGTTTTCTTCTTAACTGTGCTGTACTAATAAAAGCAGCAGTATTTGAGCTGTCCTGACCTCCCCCTCTGCTGCTTTGGAGAAAGTCTATAGCAAGTTCCGCAGAGCCGTAACAGACTGAACACAGACACCATTTAATTTTTGACCACTTTCTTCTGAAAAGAAGATCCCCATATAAGGGGATCTGAGACTTTCCCTTTGGGGCTCCGGCAGCGGGTGGCTGTGGAGGGATTACACACACCTGCTCACTCTCCCAGTTCAACAACATTTTAACTCATTCCTTGGTGATGTGGATTTGAACCTGCTTTGCTGTTTTGGTTCCCTGGCTCAAAGAGGCAGGGGAGGGAAGTGAGT
>NW_010105431.1:0-18086 GCF_000699245.1 Pterocles gutturalis | reverse complement strand
GGCGGCTGCTCCAGCTGCCTCATGGGAAGCGTTGGGCTCCTGCCTGCTTGAGGACCAGGCTGCCCTGACCTCACTTGCAGTCGGACTGAAGAGATGGCACATTTGCCACAGCCACCTCACACACCCTCTGCCATGTAACAGAGCCTATACGCTTGGCTAGGGACTCAGAAGAGCCCCAGCACTACGGCACTTGAGTCATACTCTAAACAAAAGGCAGACGGAAGGAAGAGGTACAGAGTTGCAGTGGATTCAATACAAACAGCTATTACTGGAAGATGATTTCATTAATGAATTATCCCAATTCCAGCTTAGCTAGTGGGCATGTGAGAAGCCCAAAGTCATCAGTTAAAGCTGAAGTGATTTTCTTTTGTTCTGTAATTTAGCTCCTTGGGAGGTGTCAGTCTCCCAACAGTTTCCAGTCACACACTCACATATAGAGCTCACTACACAATCCACATGCTCATTTTAGCACAGAAACTGAAGGTGTCTCCCATACTCCAAAATGCTTTTCTGATGGAAAGATGACACCATCGGTGGAAAAGGGAGGAAAACCACATTAACAAAGTTGGGGAAGGGGGAGGGCATGAAGAGAAGGTGACACTGACAGCAAGTGAAAAGAAGAGAAATTCAGGAAAAGAGAATGAAGGAAAAACTAGGAAGGGAGGGCAAAGTATAAAAGCCAAGGGTACGAAGAATAAAAGAAAAAGACAGAGAAAAACATGAAGGAAATCCAGAATTCAAAGCATACAGGCAATGCAGATGTACTAGAAATTGCTAAAGAAAAGCATATGTGTTTTAAGGACAGGTTTCAGTTTTCTGAACAGAGACATTTTGAAAAACTTAAATTTTCTGGGACACCCATGTTGGGCAGATCTGACACATAACCTAATGGAGAGCCAAGCTCTCCTGGTTTCCAGGAAGGATACTCTGGGTACCTAAAATGGCACAACATGCTCAAGCTTAGGCAGCTGAATTACACTCTGTGTGTCAAAGACCACAAGGTAGAGCCAGACACCCAATGAGAAAAGGAGAGAATCAGGATAATGGGGAATAGTGACAGTCAAATCTTCTCATTCTCCAGCAATCTTGTGAGATAAGAAAGCCTGAACTGCACGGAAATTGGTAGCAACTACTGTGCAAAGGTGGGCAACCCATCAAAGGGTGGGTCAGAAAGATCAGAGTCACTGGAAACGAGAAAAGAGACATACTTGGATCAATTAGCTGCCACATGAGGTTAGGTGTATTATAAAAATATCAGCTTGAATCAGGAGCAGCCATCATATTTTAAATATAAGTTCATATTGCTTATAATACCTGAGAGCAATAAGGAGACCTCAGGAAAGAAAAGATAGCATAAATATACAGCAACCATATTAGGCTGCAGTTCAATGAAAGATCTGCCTTGCCTCTTATCCTGGCTTGCATGGTGGCCAACAGCAGCTGCTCAGCTAAGAGTTCAGGATGAATGTAAACCTCTGGGGTTACTTCTGCGTTGCAGTCTTAGCTGAGGGACTTTTTGAGCCACAAGTAGTGTCTTTGCACCTAATGGCCTTCAGTGCCTTTCTGCTCTGTGAAGGAGCCAGGTCTCTTCTTGAATCTCTGTGAACTCTCAATATCCACAACATCCTGCATGAAGGAGCTCCACAGACCAATCTCGGGACCTGTTAAAAGTCAAGATCTTTTGACTGCTTTCAACCTGCCCTATCACTTGATAGCTTCACATAATCCTTCGTCTTCCATAATTAATGCATAGGAAAAGATGGCAGACAGTTATTTCCCTGTATCCCTACCTGGTGCCAAGTTGTGATTTTAAAGACAAAGCACAATGATTCCATGGAGAAGCTCTGTTGTTTATCCTACTCATGCTTCTCTGAATGAGAACACTAACTTATCTTTTTCTTCCGTACACTCATTATTGTACATTGTTAACAAGACAGAAGGTAGCCAGAAAAGTCACACTTGATGAAGCAAGCTGGGGGAAAGCAATCTAAGTGTATTTTCTTACACCTTCCACCTCCCTCAGTGGACTGATACTTTCTGTTAACTACAAACTTCATTGAGGAGCTTCACTCAGACATTTATGTCCTTCACTAATATAGGCCAATTCAAAATGGCTTCTTCAGGCTTACTGTTATGCAATACACTGACCGCGGTACATGTATACTCTTGTCCCCAGCAGCTATCCTGAAGAGATGATAAGGGAACAGCTGCCACTAACACTGCCAGGCATTCGCACCCACCTTTCTCCTGTTGTGGGAGAAAAGTTCTTTTCCTACATGTTGGGTAGAAAGGGAAAAGTATGACTTATCATTAACTGAGCCTGCCCTCTGCAGTGATTCATTCACTGTCTGGACATTCCTGGAGGAAATACAAAGGGCAGCCCTCATGCCTGTCACCACATCAGCATACACGTATTCCCAGCTCCACACAGCAGCACTGCTCCCTTAGTTGGCAAAGATTGCACTTTGGGGTGAATCATACCAGGAATTTGTCTTTTCTGCACATCCCTTCTCAGAGAACCACAGAGAAGGAATATAGTATTTCCTGTGGAAATATAAGAGCAGAGGCTAAGACAGGACATGCAAACATTAATGGGGAAGAACTGATAGATCAAGGGAGAAGAGGAAAAAGAGTGGAAGTGGAATGAGACTGAAGAACTGGAGAGAACAGAGAGGATGGCTGCTCATGTGATGCAGCACAGCGAGCTTTTTTAATTAGGCCAGCTGTATGAGAAGGCAAATGACAGTCTGTTTTTACTGTGTATTTTTGAACTTATGTAACCTTAGCACGCTCCCTTATTACAATACGTTTTATTGCTAATCACTTCCATCTGCAAAACAATCTCTTACTGAGACAAACTGTATGCAGCATATTTGAGCTGAAGTTACAGCCACTGATTTGGTAACTGAATCTGGATTTTCTTGGTTTTAGACAAGCTGATCTGATTTTTTGCACTACTAAGAAGAGAAATTCACAGTTTTAAAATCACTTTAAAAACATCCATCAAGAGCATTGTTAAATACCTACATTCAAAATTTGGAGAAGTATAGTGGGAGATAATTTTTAATGCTTTTAGACCAAGGCTGGGTGTGAACATGCAGCAGCATAAATAGCCCAAGAGTTATAAAATAATACAAAAGCACATTGTTATGCATTCATAAATACATATGCACATAAAGGACAAGCCTCCCCAGAAGACATTGATATATCTTTAGTCAGCTACTACTAGCAATATAAAGAAAAAACAAATGAACTTCAAACACTCTGTGACAGACCTTTTAAAATCATTACGCATGCATGCAACAGTTTAAAAATCCATGTGGGCATAAAGCTTAGATTTTGGGCTGTACAGAAGTCGAGAAACATGGTTGTGGCAAAATGTGTCTTATTAGCCTTCTGTAAAGCTGCTGACCTTCATAAACCACTCTGAAACTTCCAACATTTGTTGAAAATATGAGTGATGAATAGAAGTACATGAAGATATACTTTCACCTTTGAAATCCTTAATCTACAATTATTCACATTTGAACCTGTTTTGTTGGGGCTAAAATAGCGTATTTAGTTCCACAGATACTCTTGTTAGCCCACCATATGTCCCATCTGCACTTATATCTGCTTGTTCAAAGTATTCCTCATTTGAAACAGGAATGACAAGAAAAAATGAACCTACAACACATGACTTGTGACTGTAGGTTTGTGTTTCACCCCAAGAAGAGTAAGAAGGAAAAGGAGTCTCCTCACACAGTTCTCTTGGGCAGTGTTTATTCCTGTATATCACACAAGCCCAACTTAACACCAACCTTGAACGTTATTTCGGCAGTAAACCATACCAGAGCTCTCCTTGAATATGTGTATCAGCCTAAGTGGCACCTGTTGATTTCCTGATGGGCGATAAACTGCTATGTGGTGTGTTTAAGAGTGCCAACACACAGAGCCAAACTTACCTAGAAGTATTAAAAAAAAACAACCCAAAAAACAAAAAAACCCAACTTTTTCCACTCAGTTGCCTGCAGAATGTATGAAACCTCATAGCGGTATATGCAGCATAACTCTCAAAAACACAGTTCAGCTGTGATTGAATGCAGCTGGCTACCCAAATTACAGATTACCACCTTTTGCACAAATATAAAAAGCCAGGCCATGGCTGTAGACACAAACAGGCCCAGCAACTGAGAGAAGCATTTTCTCTTCTGGGATTAATGCTGCTGCTATGTGAGGGGAGGAGGCAAACAGCTCCTCGCATAGGGAAATAGGCTGCAGCCTGCAGCTAAGTCCTAAATCTGAGCCCCAGACCCCGAGGCTTTGGTGGTTGGACCACTTCTAGCCACAGTAGGAAATCTGCCTAATTAAGGACCACAACAGAGAAAGCTTGTTCAAGTCTACCTACCACCTCAGGCAGAAAATAGAAAAAGAAATAACCCTGACCTGATTACGAGGTCCCTAAACACTTACAAATCTCATTTGACATTAACAAAGCTGTAGGTGACCAGGTCGTCAGTAACAGAAGCTGTTTGCAGAGAGGCTCACTCCATACCTCAGAGTAGTTGGACTAGCAAAGTATTTTGAAAAACAGATGCATAAAAGTGAAATGCAGTAAAAATAATAATTACAATAATAAAATATATTGGAAAATATATTGGATGAGTCAGAAGGAAATATTTTTTGTTTACATCCTGAACAGAAACTGCATTCCTCTGTATCTTAAGGACTAGGAATAAAATTGCTAATCAAGGTCTAATTGTGTCTCAGAACAATACATTCTACTTGAACTAAGAGCAGCCCAGCTTGACTTTCAGATCACATTTCCAGAACTGGCTGTTAACACCAGAAACAAACACACACCTTTCTCCACTTAGAAGTCAGAAGATCTGATCTAGAGTAGGGACAATATAGAACCCACAGAGCAAAACATTGAATCCTTTTCATTTTATATGCAAATACTACCCAATGCTATTCCTCTTCAAAGTACAGTACAAAGCATCAAGCAGAACAGGGACTGAATACTAGTCACTGGGAACCAACAATTCCTAACAACTTTGGAGAAATTGGTGCTGGCATGTATTGGGCCCAAGTCAGTTCTCAAATCTAAGAAACATGATGTGTACAAAAACTGTGCCAGAAGAAGGCAGCAAAGGTAAACTCACAACGTAACTCGAACCCCTTCAGTTTTCCCATTAGGATTTCAATCGCACCCTGCCCTAGGACGTTTGCAGCAGAGCTAGAGTAGGAAAGCAGCTCCCCAAGAACCATGGCTCTTTTCTTAAATGACAGCATATTTGAAAACTAGACAGTTGTAGAGAAAATGAGGTGCACAGGATTATTAATTAGTGATGGAGGGGTTGAAACCAAGAATAAGAACTGGTTTTGGCTCCTGGATCAGCCCTCTCATTGAGCAGCCAAGGCGAATTTTGCCCCTGCTTTGGTCTTGCCTGCACACTCCTGCTCTGGGACTTGCTTCTGCTTGGGAGCCAGGGAGGTGTACAGCCCACTTGCTGTACTTGTACTCACTGCAATACTCAAGGATACTTAAGACAGGGGGCTATAGATAAAAAGATTTTCAATACAACCTCCTAAGCAGAAGCAAAAAGATACAGAAATCTGGAGTTAGGCAATTCTTACTAAGCTTTCATAGAGACAGAAGATGTAAACTCAACTTAGAGATGACGCTGTCATAATGAGGTATTCAGGATCACATTTCCTAACAGCCTCCAGAAAATCCACATTTTCCACTACTTGTAAGTGCTCTCAGTTCATGCATGCAGAAATTTTCACTTGTTTACACCTCCCTGTTATCTGGAGAGACAGTTATAGCCTCTTCATGTGCAAATGTTCACTTGAATGCATTCATGCATTGCTCTGCAAGTGTGTTCATCCACTGACATTTTGCACAGTTTTGGCAACTACCTGCAAATCTGACTTTAAAAAGTCAGTGCCAAAAGCAAAAATGAGCTTGGATCAAAAGGTCCAGATTTACACATGTCCTTATTTTATGTTCTGGCTTACTTAAATTTGGGGGGTGGTTAGATATTAAAGGGAAAAGAATTAACTGCTAACAGTGTACCCAGAACTCCACAAGTACACAGATTTTTTTAAACCTATGAATTTGATCGTGATTTATGCCCACTATAAACTTAATATTTACAATTATAACTAATTCCTCTCTTCATAAAGGAAAAAAGCACACTGGAATGAGAAAAGTGAAAAGAGTTAAAAAGAAATCCTTGTGCCTGCTCTGTAAGTAGCATACCCTTGTGTAAAGCACCCCCATTCCAACTCATTTGCTCTCGTGGCAATTATGTTTTAATTCCAGCCTCTTGGGATTTTAGCATGTGTAGTATCTCCTGCTACTTCTGTCAATACACCCACGCTCTCCTCTCAAGCGTGGATGTCCCAGTGTCTGACTGCCTCTAACTAACACATACAGCAACAGCAGCACCACAGAAGCAAAAACCTGAAGACAGGCAGACATAATCCAGGACAAAAATGTATCCTTCAACTCACAGCTTCCAGAGAATTTGAATAAGCATATGCTTAACCCAGAGGGGTTAACTTTTCCCAGTAGGAGGGCTATGCCAGCTCTTAGAAAGGGCTGGAGCCCGTCATGAAAAACTGGAGGGCTCATTTGGCTTTTGGCTATCGTGGCTAAACTGACGGCCAGCGTATGAGGTCTGCAAAGCATCGTAGAGCACACAGGGTTATTCAGTGAACCATGTGCTAGAGGAAAAAACATTCTTGGAGAGACGCAGACTAGCTGAGTTTCAGCCACAGCCAGAGCCTAGGTACAGCCTCCCATCAGCAAGAGGAAAGGATTACCTGGCTGAGCTGTTGAGTCACAAGCTGTGAGAACACTGCAAGGCACGGCTGACTCCTGGCAGCAGGTGGGCTCCTTCTTTCCCTGCGTACCATAGGGAAGTCTCAACGTAGTTCTTCCCTAGAAATCAGCAAGTCTGGCAGGAAGCTTTGGGCAGGAATTTATGTTTTATGATTAAAACCTCCGCATACAAAATAGCAAGTCACAAAAAAGGCACAAGTTTCAACATCATTCCTTGCATTTAAACTCTGGGAAAGACAGCTACTAATGTTCATGACGTTTCATCTTAACAGCATTATTGAATCTTGACATCTGCAGTTCAGGTTATTTATCCATCAATCTCACCTCTTTTTTAACAGGGGGCTTTTTAACTTGGCAAAATTTTGTCCCTCCCTTCACCTTCAGTGAATCAGAGTTAAATCCCACAGTGAACTGTAATCTTCCATATCATGATTTCCCACCCTGGTGCACAGAAAGTAATGTATCTCAATCAATAGAAGTCACACATATACATTTAAGTAATTCCTGCCTGCACTGTTCACTTCCCTGTAACAAGAAGATGAATTCTGCTGCCCAGTTCTGTGGCTGCAAATTGAGGACAGATTATTAACAAGATTAAACAGGAGAGTTCTAAAGATACTCTGAACAAAGTCTAAGACATAATGTTAGTCTGAAAGATAGTCTTCTTTTGTCTGGAACTATCTGAGAGGAAACAAATGCTTTTAAGAAGAATTTATCCTTAGCAGGGATCGCAAGGAATTTCACAAAGAAATTAATCTAATTCATGAATCAGCATAAATACATTAGAATCGCAGAACTCTGGATCCATGCATGGCAACTTGGGTGACCTTTGTAGATGTCTGCAGACAAATATGTACAGCCATCTGGGTGTGATGTCCTAGACAGTCCTTTCATGATATTTCAGTGTTCTATTACCATAACTCTAAAAAAAACCCACCAAACCTCATATTTTTTGCTTGTTAATAGTCTTCCATTTATCTTTTATTTCTATTCAAGTCCCTATTCACATTCATAGCCATTTATCAAATTAAATAACAAAACCTGCTTGTTTATCCCGGGCTTAAAGGCCTGAGACAAACAAACTAACAGAAGACTAATAGACCAAACAGATTTATTTTCAAAATTAAGACAATTAGTGTGACGTGTAAAATAAAAGTGAGAACAGAAGTGAAACCCCTCCAGGAGTCTCTCACGAGGCATGAGAAGACACAAGATTTGTTCTTATAACCAGCTACCAAATGAGAACTACGCACTGCTTTAACATTCACCTCTGGAAAAGCAAAATGAGTATCAGAGTGTAAAGAAATCATACATTTGAGGGAGTTCCTGTCCTCATCCTTACTGAAGCCTCTGCTCAGAATATTCTCAGAGAAGGTAATAAGCTAGTTGAGCATGTTTTGGCTTCAGTCTTGAGAACTTAATTGAGCTTCTAAATCTTATTATTTGTCCTGGACCGGTAGTTTGGGAGCTGGAGCAGCAGCTGCTAGAGAGTATCAAGAGCTGCAACTAGTCCATTATCAGGCACCAGTCTGTGACAATTCACTGATCGTGCTCTATTACATGCACCTACATCATCTACTACTGAAGTGACGCTTTTGTCTTTCATTCTTCTCAATATTCGGTTGAAAATATATCTATCAAAATGTACCACTTTGGGACCTGTGTGCTTCACATTACTGCCTTTCCAGAGGAGGTATCGTATCCAAAGATGATTTTGTATGTGACTGCAACATCACATAACCCCAGAAACTTCCTCACTCATCTTGGGCATCCTTCAGCTTGTCCCTGTGGAACCGTACATGATCACACTGTCCTCAACAGAAGCAAGGAGCCTCAAAACTCTTGAATCTTCCCACATAAGACTGAAAAAAATAATTTTCTCTTCAGAGCAATTAAAATCTTTCACTCCAATTTAATCTTTTTGTTTTATATTGCATAACATCAATATAGTTGTTGAAAACAAAATAAACATTTCAAAATGAAAAATCAAAATATGTTGCTGCAAAAATCTGTAAATAAAATATTAGAATGTTCTGCCTCTGTTCTTTCAGTGTTTTATTTATTTTATCTAAGATGACACACATCTTTCAAGCATTTCAAGTTTACTGAAATTAGTTTTTTAGAAGTGAAATACTTCCAGAGAGTGTCTAACTAATTCCAGCAGCTATGTCAATCACTTGTACTTGTCTGTCTCTGCACAGCTAGGTTAAGACATCCAGGAAGAGGTTGGAAGCCATGAATTTGATATAGTTACATTGGCAGCTGGAGATTAACTACTGTTGATTAACCAGAGCATGACATTTAATTATCAGCTGATTTGGTACAAGATGGAAACGCCAAAAGAGCTGTTTGAACTCTAACTTTTCCTTCTTTATATTTAACTAGCTTAGATTTTGCAGAAATACAGACCAAATTTCACAGTGATATTAAATATCTTGTCTTTTGCATTCATCATTGCATTGCAGCAGATATCCCTGAAAGGGGCACCGAGTATTAGATTGCTCAGCAAACAAATAAAATATATTTCTGTTTATGAAAACATGATGAACATTGAATTTTGGAGGAGGATCTGTTCAACTTTCAAAATAAATCACTCCCATTTGTTATTTACTGTGCTTGTCCTAATCATATAATGCCAATGCACCTATAAATCGCCTTGTCAGAGAGTGACTGCTGAAAACGATGAAAGCTGTCGCTTAATCAAAAAGCCTAAATTAATCAAAAGGAAAGGAAAGGAGACCCAGCACTACCATTAAGACTTTTTCCTGCTTGACGAGGGATGACAGACACGACTGAGGGAGCTGCAAAGCTAACAGACAAAAAGGAAGAGGAAACCTCACAGGCCTCAATGCAGAAGCAGGCACACCACCTGTCCCAGCATCTCCTCTAGAGTCTATGCTGCAGTTTTAAGCAAATTTGTTCTTTACCTCATTTGTTCTCCTGGTGGTAATAAAACGCTCTGCTAAGAAACCACTGTATCCCACTACAGACAGAACTTCACTTCAGGAGTGGACAAATAATCTTCCTATCTAGTTTAAACATCATTTCACAAACTGCTTTTGGATTCACCAAGACAAGCAACACTACAAAAGTGACAATATTTCTTCAGAAATTATTCTCTCTTAGAAGCTGCTGACAGGCCACAGGACTGGGTTTGCACAGAAGAATGACTCATCACTTCTGATTAGAGAAATGAAATAAACATGGGCTTTATCAACACTGAAAGTTTTACCGCTTCAAATTCTTTTAACGCACAGTTCCAAATTACATAGCTGCATTATTTTCTCTTGTAAGTGAATGCATTTCCACTTATCCTGGGGTGAGTTTGGTATGTAATCTCTTCACCTGAGGCTAGGCAGTAATAACATTATATTGGGGGGGATGTAATTGCTGTCTATACACAAACCATGGTAAATACTAGGTAGGGAGAAGACCTATTTAACTGAAAGTGTTAACACTTTAACTGTTAACACAGTGTCTCAAGAAACAGTGCATGTCTATGTTTCAAGCAGGAGTTAGCAAATTATTTCTAACCAGAAAAGAAGAGAGGTTCTAGGACAGCCTAAGAGCAGTCAACAGGAAACTGCTGTAAGATGGGGTTTGATGAGTTTATAAAAAGGATTATTCCGTGGTTTGCCTGCAGCACTAGGATACTTGGCTTCAGTGACCATGGAAGTCTGTGACATTCCCAAATTTTACTTTCAGTCTTTCTTTCCCAAGAATACCAATTAAATTGATACAAACAGAAACTCTCCAACAACAAGGTCAGCTACTCCACATGGAAATGTAATAAAAGAGTTACAGAAAATCAAAATCTAAATACTTGGCCTACCCAAAGCCTTGAATATCTTGGTACTGTAAGCCAGCTGCATACATCCATGATTTCTCTCTGATACCTAACTCAGGAAGGTGACATGCTTGTGATCTTACCCCAACCAGATTAATCACTATTTTTATTTAAATACAACTCCAGTCTTCTCTTAGTACCCTATTTGCCCATTTGTAACACAGGTCAAATTGCACATTGCAAAGAAAAGTATCTTGCTTTAGCATGTTAAATTTCCTTCCTTTCAGGACATACATTCTCTAGCCTCTCTGTTATCAAACAAAAAAATTTTTAATTCAGGCTGCCAGTGATGCTGCTGCCATGTGATGCCACATGTAATGGAGTGCCAAGGCCCATAGAATGGGCTAAGCTTAATCAAACCAGAAAGGAAACCAAACCAAACCCTCACTGCTTACCCCTTTCTGGAGAATGCTGGCAGAAGTGGGCCAGGTCTCTGTCACAAGTATCTGAACAAGACACTGTCGATTGCGTGATTAATCTAGCAATTAATCTTTTTTAAACAATGACATATCTTAACCTCCTTCCAAGAAATATAATAAGCAAAATTACTAATGAAGCCTACAGTCTGTCATACAAATAATTAAGGATGCACCAACATTTCTATTTCCCCATACATTTTTCATCCCAGAGTCAATCTCCCCTAGATGTTCATCCTCTTCTGCTTCTTTCTCTTACAGCTTTAAACCAGAAGCCCCTTTTCCTGCAGTTGCCTTCCATTCATTCAATCACCTCCTTCATTCAACTCAGGCTCACAAGCTCTCCTCCATTTCTACTTACGCTGCAGACTCCACCCTAAGCCTGTCAGCATTTCTCAATGAGGTAGTGATGACAGCACATAAAGAACACTTGTTTCTTCTCGTATGTGCCAAATACACACTTTGCTATTATAAACCCTGTAAGAGACTGATTTTGAATCCCACAAGTACAGACAAAATCTGTTTGCTATTCTCTGCTTTCTAAAGGTGTCACCAATAACAAACAACATGGCATCTGCTGTGTGTTTGTTGCTAACAAAGCTGATGGGCTACTAGAGCTCAGCAATTTCTCTGTACAGTATCCCAAATTAGCAATGGTTTTCCATTGATAAGTGATGGATAATCAAATAGTTTCATTTATTTTCTCTTGGAGATGTCCTACCAACTGTTTCAGCAATATTGTTTATAATGTCCATTCCACTAGTGCTTGTTCACATTACAAAAACTGGCCAAAAAGAAATGCTCTGCCTCTGAAAACTGCTGAAATTTTCAAGCTTCAATTATGGTATTGCTCTGCAATGTCTGTTAAGAAACTCATGTTGCTGAACAGAAAAAACGTCCTTTTCATTCCCTTTTGGTTGTCATGTTATTCACTTTAAGGTTTCTCGACAGACCATCCCCCTGCTAAGTCTCAGAAGCTTTGTTGCATATAAACTCAAAAGAGCCTCCTAAGGAATTCCTACAATTTCTACCATATCTTGCAACCAAGCTAAAAGGATCCTCTAGATTACAGGGGATTTGTGGCAGTTGTCATTCAATGTCACTGAATGCAGAAGAAAGCCCTGCTACTAGAACGATCTTGACAAGCGAAGATAATTTCTGATAGCCAAGCTACACGCCTGAACCACCCAAACCACCCTGTTCAGGAGCAATAATGAGGTGATTCATGACTCTTTTCTTAGGTATTCAAAGCTACCACCTCCCAAACCCTTTATGAGAGAAAGGCTGAAAAAACCTGATTTCTAAAAAAGCTGGTCTACCACCCAACTAATGAATAAACTGATTTACCTAATTTATTCCTCTCTTCTCAGAAAGACAGGGATGTTACTAAACTCCACAGCCTCTGGTAATACTGTGTAACTGTAAACTTTCCTTGTGGACTAGAAATAACCTACAAAAGTAAAGGGATTTGAATTTATTTTTGCAACATGTTCTTTTTTGAGAATACATTTGTCAAAAATACCTGCAAACTTTTTATTTTGAGAGAACATTGTTTTCTGTTTGCAATAAGCCAGCTATATGAGACAACAAGAACTCAAGTATCTTTGATGAGCTCTCTTGCTCTGACAAGAAACTGAGAGACCCAGGGAAGGAAAATGTAAGAGAAGATTATATGTTGTGGGTCAACTGAATTGAATAATCTAAATACTGAAAATAGTCAAGGCCAGATTGAGGAACTTCTCAGTGCAGAGTGTAGAGAAGCAGCTCTGGAACAGGCAGCGTGGTACCATGGGAGATCATGGCCCAGGGTATACGGACACTCTCTGGCTGGAGATGACCATTAGTCATTTTAAGCTTTATCAGCCAAATGTCAGTGAGCAGTTTTTCTGTTACTTGTGCCATCTGCATTCAAAGTAAACAACACATGAATATATGGGACAAATAAACCCAAAAATAAATGATCAGAATAGATTGCAAATCCTCTTCCAGACAGACACAACTACATTTGGCTCTCTCTTCTCCCAAATCTACCACTGACTACATGGCAAGAAATAAAAACATTACAGAACAAGGAGACCATTTACACATTGAGCAACCAGATAGGATAGGTACAAAGATCCAAGCAACGGTTAAATAGTTCTCACTTATTTATTAAAGAGAACAGGGAGTTCTGCAGCTGGTGTAATGCACAAACACACCTAACACTGAAAATATGGCCTGAAGTAGCTAAATTTGGTGACATATATGAAAACTGTTTTTCAGTCAAAGAGCAAATACACTTTTTATAATAATTGTTGACAGAAATCAGAGTCTCTGCCAAAATATTTACACTCAATTTGATTACAACAATGATCAGAGAGCTTTATTGATTGAATTTACTGTGTTGATTCAGTTTTGGCAACATCAACACAAATATGAAATAATTCTCTCTCTAGATTTTTTTTAATGTGTATTGAGTACACATTAATTTATATATTTATGTGTGTGCATAATTATGTGTATTTTTATACACATTCCAGTTTGTTAAACCTTTTCATTTAGCAAATATAGAATCATCCCCAATATTTCTGATGTAAAGCTGCAAGTTTTACAAGCTTTTACCTGGGGTAAGTTAGCAGTTCTCTCACTAAATTGACACTAACCGCATCTGCACATAGTCCACAGTTTTTGCTGCTGCCTTGAGAAATGACACATTCTAACTGTATGTGAACTTTTACTTCCACAATATTACTTTGTAGATCTGTTTCAAGACTATACTGTGCAGAGTAACAGAGATTATGATAAACTAGCCTTTTGCATCTAACCCTGTCACCCTTAATCTGCCTCAAAACCTCATTCTAATCTCTCTGGAAAACACGGAGGGGATGTTGCCGAGATAGGTAGCTCATGATCACACCAGCATACCCAGATGGCAGCAACCATCCCTCTAAAAAATGGCCTACTGTAGACAAGAGCCAGCTTTGTGAAGGTACTTAATAAATCAAGAATTTAGGCTAGATTTGCTGCATTGCACTGAATCTCTCTTTGTAAATAACCCAAATACCAGAAATAGACTTTGACTGGGTGCAAACTGGTTGCTCCGCATTTGATATGAGTGGCAGGATTCACCTACCTACCGAGAAGACAGAGGGAAGACATCACTGGGCTGCTGCCCCCTATTTGAGTTGGCTCTCATGACATGCTTGGTGATACAGAGTCCAGACCTTAATCTCAAATTTTCCCTGATATCAGAAGTATGCTCCAGTTAATACTGGCCTGGCTCACTTCTGAAAAAAATGTTGTTAACTAGTACATCCACCACCTCTGAGTCGATGTGTACTTCAGAGGGAAAAAGGTTGGTGAGTGGGAGGATTAAATAAACTGTCAGGAAAGAAGCTCTGATAGTGGAGGGGCTTTTCTTTGGCATTTTCATAACAGCCACAGAGCACTGCTGCAGAAATATTTCAAGGTGCTATGAGGTTTTCCTTCTTCATCAAATAGGAGCTGCCAAAATATCTACCTGACTCCAAATGATTTGGTCATTAAAGGAAGCTCTGGCATTCCTCCACCTCCACAGCAGAGTAATCTTTTAAAGAGGATTTCTCACCTTGGGGTGCATTTTCTGCTCTGTTTACAGCAACAGCCTGTTGTGAGATCCTTAGCTTCAGGCCTTCATTTCTCATTAGGATTCTCAGCTTCATGGAGAAAGGTTTCAGCAGCAACAGCTTCAGGCTCTGTGCGTGTCAGAATGGTTTCATGGCACGTTAAATTCAAATGCAGCCATAAACTGAGACTTCTCTTAAAGCAACTGGAATTTCTATTGACTGCGGCAGTTACGGAAAAGTGTCTGTAAACGTTTCAGTGTCTGGCTCAGTTCTTTTTTCTGGCTGGAAGGTTAGTATAGGATGATACACTAAAGCACCATACAGCTTCAGTAGCTTGGAGCAAAGAGGTATTTTTTTTACAGTTACAAAAAAAAATAGAAGGAAAGTATGTATGTAGTGTTAAGAAATAATAGCAGCACTTTACTGTGCCTCATATCTGCATAGTCCAGAACAGTTTTGAAACACTAATTAATTAAACATTACAGCAGCCTGGAAGATGAGTAAGAATTATTCTCATTTATAGATGGTTAAACATAGATGCCTTATCCTAGAAGACAAAGTCAACCAACTGCAAACCTAGGACTTGATTTTTTCAGTACCAAACTCTCGCTACTAATTTAGTCTTATGTCTCTTAGAAATAAGAATGCTGTGACAAAATAATTTTTTGACATGCTAAGTTGTGCAGTCCCCTCAGTTATGCAGGAATCTGTCACAAGTAGCACTGTTGACAGACATCATATTGTGTATTAAGGTTTATTACTGCAGCAAGTCTTCCTCTACCTACTTTCCTAAGTCTTCTGCCACATGACTTTAGAATGAGTGTCGTGTCCAAAAGGATAAAGTTTACTTCGACTGGATTATTCCATGTCCCTGCTTTAAATATACCCCTTGAGTTTCCTCCTACCCCAGCTTCACCTGTTCAGCACCCCAACCACTTCCATACTTCCCTTAACTTCATGGAGGCGTAAAGCTTTATCTGCTGTTGTCCCTTCCCCTGTCGCAAAGATTGTCACTATACATAGCATCTCGTATGAAGTTGCATGGAGAACTGAATGGAAAAACTGGCAAGGACTAGACAGAAAAAAGACAGCGTACATTATCTCAGTTTTCTTATATAAGAGACAGTATGTCAATGTTATCACTGAAGGAACTATGCTGTGGAAATGAAGAGTAGCTGGTGGGACAGCATGAACCTCGATATCATACCACACACAAAAAATGCAATTCAGAAAACATTGACTTAGGACCTTAGTGTGATCTATTGTTACCTGCCATTAACGCTGCAATTTTGCCCTAATTTCACCAGATCAGTGCAAATGTGCTACAGCTGATAAGAAAATGCAGAGTAAACTCCATAAATCAAACTTGTCTGCCATGCGTGAGGGAGGAAGAAGCTAGAATTTAGCTAGCATGATTTCCCACTATGCTTTTGAAAGGGGACTTCACAGCAGTTGCTTTCTCCTCTTCCTCTGCTCCCCCCTTTTTTTTCTTCCCAAATCTGACCTTTATTATCACTCTTCAGCAACCCTGTCTCTTCACCCTACTTCCAGGATTCTGGTGATGACTCCAGAACACAGATTTAGACCTTTATTTATATAATTTGCAATCTTAGCTCCTTCAGGCTTAAGACTTTGTGGACATTTCGGGAATCTATCCATGTACAGTTTCTTAATTCTGTAATTTGTGATCCATGGGATGCTTCAGCAGAGTCACCTATATTGTTGTGTACCTCCCGGGCCAAAGAAAATGGGCACTCATTAAACCTCAATGCCTCTCTTGGTGGGACGGCTGAAAGAAGCTTCCTCCAAACCGTGTACAGAATGCTAGGACACAAGTAGCGGTGAACATCCACACAAGGAGACAAAAGGGTCAGAAATTGGGCCTTTATCTTAAATGTCATGGAGCCCGAGAGAATAAACATAAAAAGAAACATAAAAAAGACTCAACACAGACTCCTGAGCAGGCCTGGAGCAGACTTCATTGCTCAGAGGTCTCATGGAGCTATGAAACCCACTGAGAAAGGAGGAGGCTGGCTAGTTAGGACAGAAAAAGACCAGATAAATACAACGAAGAATCCAGACATCTTAAGAGACTCTCTGTGCTTCACTCATTATACACCACTCAAAAAGCCCCTTATGAACTTGCAGATATATCAAAAGTGGATCTACAAAAATGGGCATAAATAAGCATGAGGCATAAAATACCCTGGCTGAAGGTAAGGGGTGAGTGGTCAGCACTGATCCTGAAGAGAGAAGGCAAATGAGTGGCACATTACAAGGAGGACCAGTAGACAGTCAACTTCTACCTAACAAGTATTGCAAAGCCCACAACTTCAGTCAGCTCCATATCAGGAAAAGTAGGAGCCCATGAACAAGTAGGATCTAGGTGGCAAGATCAAAACACAGCAGTCTGGTAAGCATTCAGATGAGGAAGCTGTAACAAGGGCTATCTGAGGTCTTACACAAAATGCAGGTATCATACCCTGGTAAGGAAATACAAGAGTAAATGAATAATCATGGTTTGATGAGATAAAGAACTTTTCTATCTTTTAGACATAGTACTTTGGAAAACTCAAGTCAGTCTTCATTCTGGCAGATGTTACTTGAGAAGTACGTGACTTTGGAGACCATAACAAAAATAGCTGTGGTGTTTGCTGTAAGATAGCAGAGTTTATTTAGAAAAGCTCTTTCTGCAATAAACGTTTGCACATCTTTCTGATACTTATTTACTCTACAGACTATGAGCTCTTCTTTTGGATCTCCCATAGGAATTTTTCGAAACATTAATATAATAGTTCACCACCTCAGTCCACATCCTGGTAAGCACTCACAAAGCACACATGAAATCTCATGAGAAAGTTGGGGAGAAGAGTAAAAAGGTTCTTGAATGTGTGTGCTGCAGTTATGGCAAGCATAACTCCTGATTTAAGGGTCAGGATTGTTTCGGAAGAGGCTGCTAGCTGTGTTAAACTGGTGGCTGATCTACAGCTATAAAAAGGCCACAGTAGCTATCTAATTGTGTAGCGACTTGTTCTTTTTTTTCCAGATTATGTAAGTGAATAGACAAAGACTGCAGGCTTCTCTGTATGAAACCCCCACCAAAATGTGTATTCTGTTTCAATGCATGCCTGGAGCTTCCATGCTCATCAGTGGCAGGCAACATCTGTGGCTGTGAAATGTAATTTTCTCTCTCAGAAGAATTAGGAGGACTTAAAAAAAACCAAAAAACCAAAACACAGTTTAGGTTGCTTGAAAGATTTAATACTAAACTTTTCGTTTTGAAAAGTTTTCAATTATAATTAGCTTAGCTTTCTAAAGGAAAGGTCATTTTGAGCTGAAAAAGCACTATTTCTGCATCTAAAAAAGACCAAAACGGACATTTAGCAAGGCCTTTGACACCGTGTCCC
>NW_010105430.1:5601-6305 GCF_000699245.1 Pterocles gutturalis | reverse complement strand
TCCTCGGGGCCCCCAAGGATGCAGCTGGGGTGAACCCCCAGTCCCCACAGCGGTGGGAGCCCAGCCCCACAGGCAGGATGGCACCGGGACAGGGGAGCCGGGGGGTCCCCTCCCACAGGCAGGGTTTTCTGCTGGGTTTCAAGCAAGAGCTCCCAGGTTTTCTTCCTGCTTCTGCAAAGCCTGGGACCGCACTAATCCTCCCAATATCATCAGACGAGACTTCCCAGCCGTACGGGTTGTGCAGGTGGGAGAACCTGGCTGAAATCATATGAGATGCTTTTCCTGTCCTCGTGCATGTGCTGCCATTTGAGGAAGCACCCAAGTCATGCAGACACTCCACGATATCTCTTTCCTTTCTCATCACTTGCATCCACTGCTACAGGTCAGAAAAACCGATACCTGGGGTACTGCCCACTCCAGGGACACTGTTTCTTCACTACTTTTGTTTACTTCAGGAAATCACATTTTGAGATTCACTCTTGGCAAGATGTCCAGGGGAGTATAGGAATAAGGAGGAAAAATTACCCATTAGGTACAACCAGCAGCTTCATCAATGGGAACCATAGAATCACAGCATGGTTGGGGTTGGAAGGGACTGCTGGGCTCCAACCCCTGTTAGATGGTGTCCCCATCCGAGCTCTGTCCCTGTCCCTTGTCACCACTCAGACAGCAATGTTGGATTTTTACATAAAACTCCCAGAGGC
>NW_010105430.1:0-5570 GCF_000699245.1 Pterocles gutturalis | reverse complement strand
GCTGGAGGGAGGGCTGGAGAGCAGAATACTCCCAAGTCAGTGTCCACACCCCACTCCTCGCCCCGTTTGCAGGCTCCCAGGACAGCGACAGCACCAGAGCACCGTGCTGCTGGCCACCGTGGGAGGCATTTGCTGTCCCTCCATCCCAGCACTGCCCCATCCGCACCCCCGGCCCCCACCCAGGGACCAGTCCTTACTGCCAGGGTGTGAATTCATTAGCTGTAAAACTGACCCTTAAATGTTTGCTACCTCCCATCCCACATCTTCTTCTCCGTCACCTGGACAGACACCCAGTGAGGATGCCAGCAGTCCCACATCCTGGGAGGCGCCGGTGGGAAGCAAGGCTGGCTCTGGGCACGTGTAATTAATTATTAAAATCAGCAGAAACTGTTACTACGATATACAAGAGCTGAAAAAGAGGCATTGCTTGTATCTGTATAGATGTAGAATAATAGTAACTTCTTCGATCATTCCTCAGAGCGAGGGATGGAAAACGATCAGCTCTGACCCGCGCAAGCAGACATCTCCAGCCCGGCTGGAAGCAGAGTGCTGGCATCAGACCGAGTGGGGATGGGAAAGGGAAAACCCCCAGAGGGCTGGGGAAGGAGTCCGGGAGGCATCAGTGTCTCCGTGAGACAATGGCGTAAGCCTCCAGCTCATGCAGAATGAAGGCAAGACCAAAATGAAAGGAAAAGGAGAGGATGTGAGCAGCCTGGCAGCAGCCTCCAGCAGGCACCGATGCCTCGTGCTGCGGAGCACGGACGCGGCGGGAGATGGGCAGAGCCGCACGTGGTGCACACGGGAGAGTCAGCAAAACAAACCCAGAGAGGCACAAACACAGCCCAGGCAAAGTCAGCTCTTGTTTAAGCAAATGTTCAATCAGTGCCCCAAAGCAGGCAATCAGCTCCCATTTAAACCAACCCTGGAAAAGCTTCCTGTTTATTGCAGAGCTCATGGCGTGGGACCGGAGCTTCCAGGCCAGCTTCTTTGTGTCTTCTCTCTGCTTTTATCAAGAGCAAGCCTGGGCCATCAGATTATTTTTCCTACTCTCGTTCCACCCACAGCACATCCATCATTCCTCATAATTGCATCTAACAAATATTGATTTTGTCTCCAAAAGAGTAAACAGAAATATTAAAGTACTTTTGCAGAAGACAGAAACACTGGCGGAGAGCACATGTAAACAGAGCGAGGAGGACGGAGCCCGCCTCTTGTGACACAGCACATGGCTGCAAAAAAGCAGCACGGATTTACCTGGGCTTAGAAATAAAGCAAAGCAGCACATCGTGCTGAGCGGGGCACGCGAGCCCTGTGCCGGGGGTCAATACAAGTGGAACCCTCAGTCCTTTCCATCTCAAACATAAGTGCCTCCAAACATTTTCTCAATTCTCCACAAATGGGAGGAAATAACTGAACCTTGGCATCAATAAACTATTAAAGTTGATTAAAGGTGTTGCTGGGCTGCAGCTGCTGATGCCCCAGAACGCATCCTGTCCCGGCAAAGCTGCGGCATGGTGGGGCCACGGCGGCCCCCCGCAGTCCCCGCCGGGCTCTCCCAGCACCGTGTCCCCTCTGTGTCCTCTTTCCAGCCACATGACACCATGGCAGCGGCTTGGCATCATCGCTGCTCCCTTCTCCATCCTCCTCCCTTGGAGGGTCCCCCCACCACGCCAGCGGAGAAAGCTCTTCAAGCATGAGACCAAAAGTGGAAGGTTTCTGAAAAAATATCCAAGTTTAACACACAGAACACAGAAAGAAAAAAAAAAAAATTAAAAAATTAATCAGTAAATAAGGAAAGCAAAATACAACTATTTGGTGCAGAAGCTACAGAGAAAGGAGAAACTAGAATTTCCAAAAAAAAAAATAGAGAAATAAATAATTTCTGAAAATTTGTGCCTCTGGGAAGACCAGGAAAACACCAGGGAGATAAAGATGGAGTTAGCTGGACAGTAAGCGGTTAAACCCGACCTTCAGTAGCCAACCTTATCCTGAACGCTCCTGCCCCATCACTGCCGGGACCAAACGGCAGCGAATTCACCAGCCTCCTCGCACAAGTTTTCTATAAAGCCTTTGCCACACATTTAAAAACAATCAACCTGTTTCCAAAATCCAGCTCTTCGTGACACTGACAATTACGTTCAAATTACTGAATTAATATCTAATGTCACTGATTTAAATACCTAAGACAGGTTAAAGCCTTAACACATAATTTCCACGAGAAATATTGGTGCATCCCAACAGGCAAATAGATGCCAGGCATCTTCACAAACACAACGCGTGTCACCGAGATCCATTCTAACAGCTTTGCACAGCATGGAAATGAGAAACAAGTGCCACTGCCAACGTGCAACGAACACCAAAACAAAGAGAGGAAATGAAAAAAAAAAAAACAAAAAATATCAACTTTCACAGGTCACATCCAGAAATTGGTTCCTACGTTATTTGAGGCATTCATCATGTTTAAAAGTCTTTATTCCCTTCCGGCATCAAATGACACGTTTTTAAAGGATACTTGGATATTATAGAAGCTGGAGCCATCGTCCAGGTTGAAATTGCCATTGGTCAAACACGGTGAAGAGCTTTTTTTTAGTGACAGCGGCTTTCTCCTGTGTGTATCCACACCCGCATGGAGCACAACCACAGTCATCGCTGACCACAGCCCGACTGCGCACCCGCCGTTTGCTGCAGCAAACAGAGCTCTGAACGGACACAAAAGCTGATCGATGCAAACCCGCAGTCCCTTACGGGAAGCGCTCTCCATCCCACTGCCCTGTTCAGGCGCTGCACACCTGGAGCTGGGCATTGCTTCTGCTGCCGCGCAGGAAACCTCCTCTGCACAGGCAGCGTCCCAACAGCCAGGAACAGCTCTGCGAAGGGTCCACGGCACACCGCTGGGAGCAGGGAAAGGCTCAGCAGCTGGACGGGAGCTCCCCGGACACACACCTCTGCTTCAAACCCCGCCTGCGCCTCGCAAGAGCTGTTCTTCAAACACACACATGGAAAAGAGCACCAGAGACAGGAAACGAGCGAGGAGAAATCCAAAGGCAACTCGTTCCCAGAGCTCCCTTTTCTCTGCAGCCCGGCAGCGCACAGACCCGCAGCCCAGCCACAACCCTGCCATCCTGCTCCCGGGGCATCGCTGCCGGACAACTTGTTCAGGACTATGTGCACCAGCTGGAGGTCTCCAGCTTTTTTTTTTTCTGCTTGCTGGGAAAATCTAATTGCTCTATCGTATTTTCACATCCATCTCAGAGGACACTAATGACCAAGTAGTTCTGACCCAGCCCAAGCGCAGGCTCGGCGCTGGGCTGCTCCGTGCCCGACGCCCTGCAAACCCCAGCTCTGCGGCAGGAGCAGCTCTGCGAGCTCTGCTGCTCCTACTCTTCCTGCTGTACAGATCCCTTCCAGAAAATTCTTACATTAGGATCTTTGTTTCTTTCCAATTAGCTTCTCCACCTTGAAGAAAATACTGCTATAATATGCTGCTCTGGGATCTGCAGGACGAAGTGCTCAGGGAGAGCTCAGGCGGTAAAGCCGGGGTTAAACTGTACATGGGCACGGACCAAAAGGCTGCTTCTCATGTGCTTCTGTGCTAAAAAAAAAGCCAGGAGTGAATTTATGCATTTTTCTGTCTAGAATGCAGGGTACAAAGTCTTCCTGAGTTCCTTTTCTTCGTCTGCTGCCTCTGCTTCATCACAGCCAACCTCTTGCTCTCACCTCCAATTTGCCTTTTGTGTTTCCTCTCCTTTCGGTTCCTAATTCTGTCTTCATCTCTCCTGTAAATAAAGACTGAAGAACCAGCAGAAAAAAGCCACAGGCAGGTTCTCATCTGCTCTTCTGGAGGCAGATGAGAAGAGTTTCCAGTTCTAATATGTTAAACTGGAAGGGGAAAAGCCATTTAAAAATCTGTATGAGAGCTTTTATCCAATTAATGTTTCATTACAGAAGCACGGGAGAGTCACTCCCTGATTGTTTCATTCTAAAAAGCTAAAACCAGTTTGCTGAGTTTTAAATTCTTACTTTTTAATAAGAAATCTTTGCAAGTTACTAATTAAAAAAATAATTTAAGGAAATGGTTTTTTCCTCGACTGGATTGTTCTCCTTATTGCTTTTTGCAGTGCGATGAACAAATATTAACAACATCCAACTCCCTGGCAGTTGCTCTGAGAGGAGCAGAGCTTTCGAAATGGCAATCTACCTGAGATCATCAAGCAGTTAACAAACTGAAAACTATTTTTGTGTTTTTATTAAAACTCCAACAAGTACAGTTTTGATCATGCACCTGGAGGGGAAGGCGGGCTGCTGCTCTCCATCAGCACTGGACCACGGCCCTGGGATGCTGGGTGGCTGTGGGTACCGAAGCCTGGAGCCAGGGATGCCCAGAGCCAGGGATGCCCATCAGCACCCCAGCACTGCAACTGGGCAAGAGGCCAACCATCATCTTCTTTATTGCCTTGCAACCTTCCATTTATTAGTAATTTGTTCTCCCCGAGCTTAACGAATGGTATTTCCAGGTTCGCAGGGTATTTTCTGACACCCAGGGATGCTGTGCCTGGCTTTGCATCATCACAGGGCTGCAGGGAGCACGGGGAAAGTCCTTCACTCATCATCCACCTTCTCCAGGAGCAACAAGGGCTCTGCACCTCTGCAGCTCAGACACTGCCCATTCGATAGTTAATTACAGCAGCGCGTACTCAATTGAGTCCAGCCAGCCCAGAAGAAAAAAGCTCAACTGATGCAGGTTAAGTAAGATTAACATGGGGCTACCTGCAGCTACCTACGCAGACACACAGAAGGAAGATATTCTCCAGAAACGGGCTCCAGGAGAAGAAACCTTGAGTGCCCTCTGCTCTGCCACCTGTCCTGTCTGGGGATGGGGGAGAGAATTAACGGGGTGAAGGGAAAAGACACTTGTGGGGTGAGATAAGAACCATTTAATAACTAAACTACAATAAAATTGAAAAGAATAATAATTATGATAATAATAGCAATATATACAAATATACAAACAAGTGACACACAGCGACACTGCTCACCACCCCATGACCAAGGCTCAGCCCATTCCCGGCCAACGATCCCAGAGCAGGGAGAGTCCCAAAACCACAATCCCAGAACAGAGATAAGAGCCCGAGTGTCTGAGAGCCGGTCAAGAGAGAGACAACCCAGAGCAAGAGCAAGCACCTCCAGACATATCCTCACCTCTCCCCTGGCCATGCCGGGCATGGGATGGAACAGACCATCAGCCAGTTTGGTCTCAGTCCTAAACCCAAGGTCGAATCCTAGGCTGGTCCCTGGGGCTGTGCTCCCTCCCAGCTCAGCTCTTCCTGCCCCTGCAGACATGGGCACAGCAGAGAAGCTGGAAAGTCCTTGACTGTGCTGGCAGCAGCTCTGCCCATCAGTGTGTGATCATCTTCTCCTCAGCACAAACCCAAACAGCCCCACACCGGCTGCTGGGGAGAGAGATCACTCTGTCCCAGCCCAAACCAGGACAGCAACACATCTAAACAAATGTTCCTGGTCTTGATGACAGCCAAGGGCTTCCAATTGCCCTACACCGCAGGAGCCAGCGT
>NW_010105429.1:11240-27642 GCF_000699245.1 Pterocles gutturalis | reverse complement strand
TTCCGGCGCTGGGTGGAGGTTAAGCTGCTCTGAGGAGCCGCTCAGGCATTGTGGGGGTAAAAGAAGCAAACAGTGAGAGGGAGGAAGGAGTTCCTGATGGAGAGCAGCTGTTCGAGAGGGGCCGCGCGGCAGAGGGGCTGCTGTTACCACCCCCCGGCCCACGTTGATACTTTCCAGGAAAAATCTGGCTCCCTTCACTTTGGCAGAGGTTTATTTTTGGAAGGTTTAATAATGTCCGTGGTGCGCCTGTCTCTCACTCGAAATACAGACCCTTTATTTGTATTTATATATAAGACTGGCTTGACTCCAGCTGGCTCCTGCACCAAACGTCTTTGACACCAGCATCATCCAGAGCTGTAAAGCTGCTGGCCAGGTGGCAGTTTTACAGCTCCTGTAAATGAAACGCAGAGCTGGCTGGTCCTTTCTGGGGCTGACCTCCCCCTGCACAAACGGTCCTTGATGCTCAGCGGCAGCACACACTGCGATGGGGTGGCTGGTCCAGGAGAGTGTCCCAGCGTGACTGCCACTGCTCCGAGACGACCTGAGGGGTGAGGTCTGATCAGATGGTGGCCTGGTTTGGAGACCTGGTTCTCCTAACTGGAGAGGAAGAGCCAAGGAAAGCATACCGGGACAGAGAGCAGTGAGGGGTGTCTCCTGGGGTGGCTGTGGACTAGAACAGAGGCAGCCTGGGGCAGAGGCTTGGGGAAGCTGGCTTCACCGGCCTCTGAAAATGAGGTGGGGTGGAGATTCAGCCCCTGTGGTCCACAAAGAGTGCTGCCTGATGCAGGTATACTGACTGATAAACAGATTTGGACCTACTTTGACATGATCAGGAATGGTTTTATACACCCAGGAACTGTTCTGTTTGCTTTGTTTATTAAAAAAAAAAAAAAGAATCCTAATGCCAAACCAACTGCCCTGCCTTTATCCCTGCCTGCTCCATGGTGTACAGGAGCCTGGTGATTACAGGAGGCCCTGCCCAGGCCTCTGTCAGAAAGGAGCAGAGGGTCCCTCCTGGGCAATGAAGCTCTCCAAACAACTGTCGCACTGTTAAAGAGCCCTGTGTTTAGGTTGGTCTGAACGGAGGGTGGATGGGACAGTGAGCACTGTCCAGTGGAGGGCTGGGAGGATGACAGGTGAGGACTTTAGCAAGTCATCAAGATGCCAGCAGAGAGACAAAGGAGGGCGAGTCCCTGACAACTCTCAAGGGTGGGACAGGCAGACCCATCAGCTCTCCTTACAGGCAGGATGGGCAGCAAAGTCCCACAGGGTGTGGTGGCAGTGGGCTGGTCTGGGTTGGAGGTGCATGGCCAGCTTTTCCAGAGATCTCTGTTCTCTCAGTGCTTTACAGGGTGCCTGGGGAAACCGGGTGCGTTAGTTTCCGCTCGGGTCAGGGTACCAGGAGTCCAACAAGTCCCTGTTCTGCTGCAGTTTAAGGCCTCCTCTCCTCTCCTATGGCTCAGGACTTGCATGCACTAGAAAGCATAAAGGGTTTGGCTCTGACCAGTTTCAGTAGAGCTTAGAAGGGAAGAAAATAGATGAGCGTAGATGGGCTGAAACACATTCAGGAGAGACTGCTCTCAAGAAAGGCAAATGTTAAAGCCCTGAGTGCTCATGGACAAATGGCTTGAAAAGTTGACTCCATTTTTACCCCCCATGTGTCTCTTTGCAGGTCCACTGCAGTTCAGGGTCACTTGAGTCCAAAGCTTCATACCCTCAAACCATGAACACCCTTAGCAAACCACAGCGTGAGGCCTGGGAGTAACAGAACCCACTTGAATGAAGAAATCTGAAAAAAAAAATATGTACGCTGCCCCACAATTACAGGTAGTGAAGGTATTTGAGGAGGTTAGTAAACATGCCAAATAATAAAAAGAGCTATTCAGTCGGCAACCAGCTGCAGGATTATAAATAGGAAAATCTACCCCAGCCCCAAGCCAGCTGAGGCCCAACAACATACACGTATTAAGGAGTGATTTTTTGTGTGTGTGAATGTTTTGGAGGGAGGTTGAAGATATTTTGCCCACTCTTTATTTTAGGAAGGTGAAATGTCCCCTGGTGGATTTCAAAAGCTAACCTCATGGGTATGTGATCTCCATGCCAAGACACTGAGTCACGAAGAGATTGGAGGAAGCTGTTTCAAATCCAGACAGGGGATAAAACAGCTGTAATTGAGTAGCCAGCTCAGCTCAGTCTGCTAATAACCGCACAGCCCCGTCCCTGCCCTCAGCCGTACAGACTGAGGGCTTTGCTCGCTGCCACTTTCACATGCTCTTTGGTTATTGCTTGGGGTCAAACTTGTCCACACCTATTCCGTTCTGAATGACTGCTTGTGTCCAGGCCAAACCGGGGTTCAGGGAGCGTGCTTGCAGGCTGGAGAGCGCTGGCCTTCCTCCGTTGTGCCCGCTGGGAGCTGGCAGCCTCTAGGCACGTCTCCTGGACCCTTGGGCTTGCAGGGACACTTTGCTGCTCTTCAAGCTTCAATTTAATGTGTTTGTCCACCCAGAAGTTTTTGGCGTATAGCATGTTGTAGCAGCAGGGGATGCATCTCCTGTCATGGTCTGACCTTTTTGTTTGGTGCATGGGGGGTTGCTTATTCTTGTTGTGGGGTTGCAGAATGAAGGGACTTTGTGGTCCATGGGGATGGCAGGGCAGTACACAGCACCCGTGGGGTCTAGATAATGGGAGAATCCCAGGCTGTTTGCCTGAGGAAGTTTCTGCCTTCGGCTGCTGGTGTTTACACCAGGGTGGTGGAGCAGGGACAACAGACAAGGGCTCTGCCTGCTTCTCAGCTGGAGCAGCTCCTCGCCTGACCCATTCCATGGCTGCTGGATCTTTCACCAGCCAGGGCGTGAGCTGCCGGCACATTGCTCCTTCTGCCTTGGCTCCAGAGCAGGATCCCCCCGCCAAGGGCTGGGTTGGGTGGCTGGGAACAGGACCCTTGTTACTGCAGCGGGTAACTCTGATATGTCTCATGAGTCAGACTGTTGGCCAAAAGTGCAAGCCGTGCTTAGAAGGATAATTTTCATGGCCCAGTTCAGAGGCTGAGCTGAATTTCCCTGCTCTGAGTGTGCTGCCAAGAGGCCTTCAAGTTCTCTCCCTCCTTGAAAGCACCCTGGGATGCCACATGGGCTGAGTGGAGGAGAGAATATTGGAGGAGGTGGGGATGGGTCAGGGCAAGGGGGGTGCAAGAGGTGGAGGTGAAAGGAGGAGGATGGTGAAGTGTTAAGGGACAGTGAGGAGAAGAGGTGGGAGCACAGGCAGAGAGAGGAGAGGGGGAGTGGTGAAGGGAGAGGTAGGGATGGAGGAAGGAGTTCTCATTTCCAGGGGAAGATGAGTCAGGGAAGGGAAGGGGCAGTGGAAAATGAAAGGAGAGATACAGAAGAAGAGGAAACGACCAAGGAAGAATGAAGCCAGAGCAATGGTTAGCCGGGGGGGATTTGTTCACCAGTGCCCCTGGTTTGGTAGTCCTTCGCTCTGGATGCGTGGAGGGAGGGTTGCCAGGTGCTGCTCTGCAGGGCTTTGAGTCAGCATCTCTCACACCCGCCTGGGGATCGTGTCCTGGGCTGCAGCCAGGCTCTGGGCAGCGCTGGGGGCAAAATTATCCACAGCCAGTTTCACTGCTCTCTGCCCCATAGGGTGGGCTGGGGCTTCAGAAGGACAAGGAGCTGCTTTGGGAACAGTCTGACTCAGGAATCCCGTTTTTTCCTCCCCGCTTTGTTTTGCTGTTCTCTCCCCCCCTCCTCCTTTTTCTTTGTCTGCTAATGCACAGCAGATGGGAGGAAATGCCATTTTAAATGCCACAGCATCCTGATGAAACGCGATGGGTTATGGCAATCTCGGATGAATCATGGCATTGTTTTGTGTACATGGCCCCGCTGCGGCTCGGCCTCGCTTGGGCAGCTCTCTGCCTACAATTTTGCAAACACACTTAGAGTCCTTTAGGTGTCCACACCAGCCTGGTGGCAGGTGCCCGCCAGGACCTGGGTGTCCAAGTTGCATTAATTAATTAACCAGCCACATTTGGGGAGGCAAAACCAGGCCCAGAGTGCTTTACCAGCAGCAAAAGCAGCAGCTAGCTTTGAAACATCTGGTCCACACTGCCTTTGGGGACAGGGGGTTATAAGTTACACTCAATTCTCATGTTATGTTTATAGGATTTCTGCACAAGGTGCAAGAACAGGATCAAGAGAAGCCAACCCGGCGCAGCACAGCCCTCCCTGCCACCTCCAGCTTAGCCCTTGGCCCCCCTGGAAAGCCAGGCTGTGTCCCCGTGCTTGCCTCTGCCAGCCCCACGGCTGGGATGGATCCACGGAGCCAAGGCTGAGGAGAGTTTCTGTGATGTGGCCGCTTGCCGCTGGGGCTTTGCTTGGGGTGATCGGATCATTTCGTGTAAGCTATCAGGCAGGCATTGAATAATATTGACTCAGTCACTGGCAGCTTGCTGCCAGATGAGAAGGAGCAGCTCAGAAGTGAAAAAAAAAGAAATATATATACACACATATCCTAACAGCTCTATCACATTGCAGCGACCCAGCCCTGTTAGTTTCTAACTAATTAATTGTGGGAACAAAGTCACCTCTAAGCCTGCAGCATGTAAACCAGTCTTTTAATTTCGGTAGCTGAAAGAACAGATTTGAGAACTCCAACGAGCAGAAGACGTGACATTAAAATTTGGTTGCAATATGCTTAATTTTAACAATCTAGATTGGAAGTGTATCTGTGGCTGTGTCTGTCTGCCTGTGTGTCTACTGGCGTGGCAGTTATTCTGCGCTGGCACTAAAGCAGCATTAAACCATTTAATTTCTTATTTTTTTGGTAGCAGATCTAAGATACGTTGATGCAGCAAGCAGAAGGGCTGTTATTATTAAGCAGCCCCTATCCCAGGCCTGCTTTCCCCCAGGCTCTCGCTCTCGTTTGTAAGCATATCCCCGTTAAAAGGCCTGGCAGCCTCGCGGTGCAGCATGGCCAACACCAACAGCTGCAACAGCTCCGCCGTGTTTATCCAGATTTCAGCAGCTCTACCTGGGAGGAGAGGGGAAGGGGGCTGTGTTTGTGTTCCTGAAGCCAGAGGTCCGGGGTATTATTTTTCCCCTGTCGGGCATCCTTTGCTGCTTTAAGTCAAAAGCTGTGTGGCAGGAAAAGGAGGGGACGGAGGGAACGGGGAGAGGCAGGGGCTGCTCACCCTGGGGTTGTGCTGCGGACCTGCACTGTGCTTGTGCCTTTCCAGCATCCTGAGCTATCCCAGCTCCATTCTGACCAGAACAAAACTCTTGCTCCTGGTTAAGTGCCCCAATATGAGCCTGAGAGAGGAGGAAAAACCTCTTGCATTTCACCAGTGAGCTGCCCCGCTAGCATGGCTGTGTCCTGTAACTTTGCCCTAGGAGCATCGGCTCCTGCTCATGCTCCCCCACAAATGAGCAGCATTTGCCCCCCGGCCTTGGGTTCTCTGCCCCACAGTACCTGACCATAATGACCACCTGCAGCCAGTTGGTTTGCTCCAAAATCCCCCTGTTCTTTGTGTCTGGAAGACTGGCAAAGAGGAAACCTTGCTGGGGTGGGATGCTGGGCAGAATGGGTCACCCAGGACAGGCTGCACTGCCAGGAGCATCACTGGGGCAGCACATCCCACTGCCCACCCCTGCCGGCACTGTCCTGGTGTGGGCATAGCTGTGTGCTGGCGGTGGAGATACAGCGATCTAAAAACAGGGAAAAAAGAGAGAAAAATAGGTAAGAATTCAGCCCTCTCTCTCTGAGGGTTTCTGCTTTGTACATTAGCATCCCTTCCTGGTCCCCCGCGCGCCTGACCATGGCTGCTGGGCACAAGGAGAGCGCCATTAATGGGCTCTTGATGTGTGTTTATTTCGTTTAGCACATCCTGAGTGCCGCGGTGAGAGCTTTCGAGACGTTCATTACGGTGATTGCTTTCCCTGCGTATGAAGATGGAAAAAGCCACAGTGGTTAAGGGCGGGGAGTGGACGGGTGCCAGATGCATTAGTGCTTCGGGCAGTCACGGAGGGCCCGTTTGTTCGGTGTTTTGCCTCAGAAGGAGGAGGGTTGTGAAGAGCATGGCTTCCCTGTGACCTACACCTCTTGTGCAAACGGCTGCGGGTTGAGGGTGCACCCCACAAGGTTCATTAGACCCCGCAAGGGTCTGCCCTTGTTGGGCAGGGCTCAGTCTGAATGCAGGGGAGACTTGTGCGAGCACATCCAGCACAAGCCTTCCCTCACACCACGGCTGTGCCAGCCCTTCCTGATGCTCGTGGCGTGAGCAGACGAGACCGGGGCGATGGTCCTGCTTACAGCATCCTTGTCCTCCAAAAGCGGGAGTGCTGAGCCAGCCTGGCCAGCTGCGGACTGAGTGCCCCGGCTCTGCTCGGGGAGGTGGTTCACCCAGTGCAGTCCCTCCCTCTGGTACTGTTTCAAGGTCCTCTTGTAGTTTTGGATTTTTCTGTGAGGTGACACAGCATGTGCATGGTGTGGGATCCGGCTGGAGCAGAGCCAGGGGTGATGCCCTGCTCCTCCCAGCACAAGGAGATCCTGCTCTGAGTGGGTGCCCGGTGAACCCACCCTTATCTGACCACTCTGCCCGCTCCCTGCCAGGCAAGGAGTGGGCAGGTTGGAAAGCTTGTGCTCCTGGTACCCAAACCTGTCACCTCCTGGGGCTCCTGCGCAGGCTGTGGGGTGGGACGCAACCTCAGAGTGGCTCCAGCCATGTTCCCCAGATTGACGTGACTTTGCTGGAGCAGAAAAGCTCCAGTTTCGTGCAGGAACAGCACGCATGCATGTGCTTGTGTAGAAATAATGTGGGAGAGGACCAGGCTGGGACCTGTGCCGATGAGGACAGCAGAGATGGGCTCCAGCAGCGATGCTGGTCCCTGTCCTCCCTGCCTTGCCAAGGGGACAGCGCAGCCAGAGATACCCGTTTATCTGCGTATGACAACAGTGTGTGGGATTTGCAAACAGATTCTTGCCTTATCTTGCTTGAGGGTTATTGCAGTAAAGGGATTTATTTTGGCTTTTCTGCCAAAAAAATTTATGCAGAGATTCCACCAAAGCACATATATATGCTTGTCTTGGAAACAGAAAAAAACCCGGTATCCAAAAAAGTCCTGCGCTGTTATTAATCTCTGGGGTTTTATTCAAGTTTCATTAGGAATCTGGACATACTTGAACTGGCTTTCAGATAAAGCTGAATGAATCTCCCTCTGTCTTAGAGACTGGTGTGGCCTGATTTCTGAGCTGGGATTTGGGTGGGTTGGGAACTGGGTAGGAGATTTCCAGCCACCTAAACTGGGAAGGAAGGAGTGCCTTAAAGCAACCCAATGTGAATGACTCGCAGATGCTTTCTGTGGCTTGCCGGGACCATGGGGCGCGCAGAGGTGTACTAGTCAAGGGAAGCTTTTCCTTGGCTGGTGTTGAACCAGATGGGCAAGAAATTGCTCTTGAGACGTATGAGTCAGGGCAGAAGAGCTGGGAGAGCCCATCATCTGGGGAGAGCAGCTTGCCCAGAGCTCCTGGGAGCAAAAGGCCAAAGCAGGGATGCTGGGGCAAGGCGCAGGCTGGAGGCACTCTCCTGCCTTCCCTGGAGCAGGGGTCCTGGATGTGGCCACCTCAAAGCCACAGCAAGCCTGCCAGCCCTGGTAAGCCACAAGAGGGTGACAAAGTCCCATCCTGTGCTGTGGTGGCCCTGGACAAACCCAGAGATGTCCCAGGCTAGCAGAGGACAGCAGTCCCACTTGGAGACTAAGCCAGGTTTAGGAACCAGAGGCTCTTGGAAAATCCTTGCTGAAGTCTAGATGGGAGATGGTGCTGGCTGGAAATGGGATCCTGGTACTGAGGAGCTGGAGACTTTTTCTGCCTGGCTTCAGTTAGCATCAGTGCTGGCATCAGCAAACTGTTCCTGTTGCCAAAAGAAGGGGGAACTCCCCAAAATCGCTGTAGCAGGCAGGGAAAGAAACCTCGCTCTCTGTTGGTGGTCTAATGTGAAATCCACGTTTTGCAGTAATTTTGGAAAAATGGAGAGCTGCTCCATAGCTGTCCTTTGTGCTCACCAGGGAGCTGTGTGGCCAGCTGGCCCTGCACCTCCTGGTGCTCCAAAGGTGCCAGGGCTGGGGGACATGGGCTGCCGGAGGGAGCCTCCAAACTCAGACAAGGCTGGGATGGAGGCAGCTCGGTGCCACTGCCAAGGATGCTCCAGGAGCATCTGCACGACTGGGGATGCAGGGAAGATGCTCCTGCTCCAGTCCAGCTCCGGCCATGCTCCAGCTGCCCAGGATGTCCCCACAGTGCCGGCGGGTGGTGGCCCTGGGCACGTCTTACGAGGAATCTGTTGCAGATCCCAACCCTTGTGGCCTTCCCTGGGGACAAGCAGTGGCCTGTGCCCCTCCCACCTGCCCCCCAGGCTGCAGCATCCCCCCGTGGTGGGAGCACAGGGTTTCTCACAAGATGATCTTTGCTATTCTGCTTCTAGAGGAACAACGTTTCTGAACAGCTGCCCAGGGCACTGTCCAAGACAGAAGATTAAAGTGCTCTGGGAGGTTTCCAAGCTGGAGTTTCATCCTCCCTCCATCCCAGGAGACCGGGGCAGCGGGTGTGGGCTTGACGGCATCTCCGGCGGTGAGTTCCAGCCAGCTCCCTTGTAACTTCATCTGTCGCTGAGATGGGGAGAGCCTGCAGCACACCAGACAGGAGGGGGGCTCTGCCAACCGCTGATCTTATCTGCTGCTGAGAGCAGGCTGTTGGGCGGGGAGCCGGCCGTGCCTCCCTGGGAAGGACTGGCTGGAGAGACAGGCGCTGCTTTCCCACGGAGCGTGGCTTCATTTACCCCTCGTTCTGTTGCATGCACCGGTGCATGGATGGATATGGTATATTAGGATGTATATTTCCAAATCCCCTCGCTTCCATCTGTTTCTTATGCTGTTATTGATAAAAGGACAAGGGGAGAATGGGGTGATGAACCCGTGGGTGCTTTGGGGGGTGCCCATGGGCCACAGATGTAGGATGCTGGGGTGCAGCCGTGCAGCATGATGTGCAGGAGGGTGTGTGTCCGGGTAACACGGGCTCTCTTCTCACAGCTGCAGCTTCTTCACTGAGTTTATACTCCAAGGAGATTCTTCTGTTTTCTCTTTAATACTAGAAGTAATTAGATGCTGCTTATGAGTAATTGCTTGGACTAAACAGTCTGGTTTCATTTAAGTGGTCAGTATGAAATGCCTCATGATTTGGTAAGAAAAAAAGTAAGAAAGATTCCTTCTCTCTCTCAGGCTCCCAGGAGCTGCTGTGGGTTAAACCCCACCTTTCCTCGCCCACCTGGGACTGGCTGTGAAGCCCTCCCCAAGGGAGGAGGGAGAAAACATCCCCTCCCTCACAAAGGGCGCTGAAGATGGAAGAGGGGTTGGTTATGCTGAAACCAAGGGGGCCAAGGGGTTCAGTGGGGAAGAGCAGATCCCGAGCTTGCCTACAGTCCCACAGCAACACCAAGAACCAACCCAAGCCAGAACCATGAAAGCCTAAAGCCAGCTTTAACGACTGTCTTTAATTTTACCGTCCACGGTGCAAATGGTGACAGTAAATCTGCCTTGGGCTTCAGTCGTTAAATTGCCCTCAAGACCACAAAAATCCCTGCAAATTTCGTGTTGACTTTGGCCATGCGAACGCCGCGCTCCGTTGCAGTGTTAATGGCAAAAGAGATTTTCAAGCCCTTGGACGCGGCGGCGCTGGTTTGGATGAGGCGGCGGCAGGGAGCGGATGGAGGGAACAGACTCCGTTTGGTGCGTTCAGCACATTTTATCAGCTTATCCGCTCCGTAGGCAGACGAAACAGTCCAAGTCAGGCGGGGTGAGAAGAGATTTCCCAACAGGGTAAGCAGGCATTTGGAGGCAGGAGGAGCGTGGGAACTGCAAGGGAGAGAAAGTTTGGGGACCCGAGGCTGGGCAAGGGTCTGTGCCCTCCCTGCCTGCAGGGACCCCCAGCTGTGGGGCAGGACCGCAGGGACCCAGCCGGGCTCTCCAGCCGTGCCCGGCATCCCCCTGGACAAGCTCCATGTTTGCCCCATTCCTCATGCTGCTGCCTGGATGTGGAGCCACGACCTGATGCATCCCAGAGACACGATGCTGAGGAGCTGGACCAGGGCTGACCTGTGAAGCCGATCCCACGTTCTCCGTGCATCCCTGGGCTCTGGTCACCTAGCAACTGCGCATCGCATCGCATAGCAGCGTTCGATAAATGGGGTTTGGCAGGACCGTGAGCCCTGCCTGTCCCTGCATCCACATCTCTGCAGCTGGAGGCTTGGCTCTGGCAGCTCTGCGGTTGCCAGCCCACAGCCTGTCACGTGCCACTAAGGCAGCTACATAATCCGTGTTCGTGCTTCCCAAATCCCCCCCACTGTCATCCTGGATTTAAGCTGGTTCTGTGGAACTCGGTGTGTCGGGAGCTGCTTTCGTCCTGTTAGAGAATCAACTTCTCCCAGGGTGGGATCCCAACCGCGCTTTGACTTGGATCCTGGGGCTGATCTATATCCCCTGCTTTTGTTTTGCACAGTGTTTAGGGGAGCTCAATATGGGTTGTACCTTTCCATTTATAGTTTTAGCAAAGCGTGATTGGATTTTGTTCCAGTCATTTTTTATCTTGACTAAAATGTTGGTTTTGAAGACCTATTATTAGTAATTTTGTATAGCTTCTGGATTACTGCAGATAATCATGAATCACCCTCTGCAGTATTGATATAGGTACTTCCAGCCTCCCAACAACCACCCTGGAAGTTATGCCTGCAACTGAGAGCAGAAAACCCTCAATGGGGACGGGTGGGCTTGAAATACGGGGACGGCGCTCCAGATCCGGCGCCTGCGGAGCACATTTATCTCCCGTCCTCGCGTGCAACAGGAGTCCTGCTGCACATGCTGTGGCTCAGCTCCAGCTCTCAGCACCAGCCCAGGACTTTGCTTACAGCCCTTTCCAACCCCTTCCCCACATTTTTCCTGCCTGGTGCCCACATGCAAGGTCCCCCCGCGCTGGGTTTGGCGCTCGCTGTTCGGGTAACCGCGTTTCTTTGCTGGATTTTGTGGTTTTACTGGTTCATGGTGGGGAGCTGCCTGTGCTGGACTAAATCCAGCTCGCCCTGACCCACGGCTCCAGGAGGAGGCTGCTCCAGGCCCCTCTGCTTTGAAATGAAGATATTTCCCTGTATCAATCTCACCCTGCAGAGCTTAGCTGCAAATGCAGTGTGCTGCAGAATCACTCCTGGAGTTTTCCATTCGAGTGAAATACTCCAGTGTGCTCCCCAGTTAATTCAGCTGACAGAAACTGGTTTTTCTTCTTATTATTTTCCTCTGTTTCCTATTTGGGAGTGAGGAATGCAAGCTCCAAAGTTTAATCCTAGATTTCTGTGCTGACAGAGCTCATTGCACAGCTGGGAGAGGAAGCTGCGGTGGGCTTTGGGCATGACTGCTGCAACAGCACGGGCATCCTGGACCTCTCCTCTGCTGGGTTAGGTCCAGAAGTCAGACAGGTCTCTGGGTTTAAACAAGGACCTTCATGTTTGACTCATGCTGGGAAGCAACAGCAGCAACAAGGCTGGTGCATTGCAAATCCGGGGCAGAAGAGAATGTGAACTCTGAGCATTCGAAGCTCCATCCCTTTGTATTTTGCTTTCCAACCTGAAAAATGGTCTGTGGGCACCCTGGGCCTTCGAAGAAACTTCAAAGGAGACAGCACACCCTCTCCTGTTAGCAGCAAAGGCTGATGAATAATAGAGTGGACCCACCCACTCGTGCTTTAATCTGTCATGTTCTATGGAAATTAAGCCTTTCTCTTACAAGAAGGCAATTTGTGCTCTTGGCATCCTCAACGAGAAAGAGCTCTCATCTCTCCTGCTGGATTATTGATACCTTTTGTATTAAGTAACACAATGTCTAATTGGGCTCTTTGCCTGTTCTGAACTGCTCCCAGCCAGAGCTCGACAGAACAGAGACCTTTGGAGATGACGGGAGTGGGTGCTGCCAGGGCTTGCTGGGGTGGGCAGGGGGGAGCTGCAGGCGCCTGGGGTCTGGCCGGCTCTGCTCCCTGACTCATCCTGCTCCAGCGGCTCGGCTGTGGCCAGCTTTCATGCAAAATTCTTTGAAATACCCCTCCTGAGCTTTCCGCCTTCCTCTCCCACCAGGACGGAAAACAACCCTTGGTGCTTGGGGAGAAGCAGCCCCTCTGCACCAGCCCCCTGGGGTACTAAGGAAACACATCCCCGGTAAACAGTTGGTCCTAATGGGTTACAGGTGTGAGCCCGGCTGGCGTGGGCAGGTGTGTTTTCCTTGCACTGAGCCGGGGTTATAAACAAGCAGGGTGCTGAGGCCATCCTGCTCTGCCCTGCTGCCAGCTCCCTTGGCCAGAAAGGGCTCCTTGTCTGGGGCAGGCACCCGAGCCAAGCCGGGGAGTGCAGGGCTTCATCCTCCTCCTTCCCCGTGCCTTGGGTCGGGCAGAGCCGTGGGCGGGCATCCTGCCCCCTGGCCTTGCCAGCCCAAACCCACCGGCTGCCTTTGAAGAGGTTGCACCTGAAAGGGGAGATGGCAGCTGAGGGCAGACAGGAGCCGGGAGGCTGCCCAGTCCTGGGGAGCTGGCGGCCGGTCCCCATGCTGTGCTGTGACTCCGGAGGGGAGCCAGGACCCCAGTGGGGTGTTAGGAGGAGGTGGAAGGGTTGGGGATGCTCCCACGGACCCAGGAGCATGCCAGGTCCCTGGGTACCCGCCTGCCATGGCTGCAGCCTTCCCGGGGGCAGCGACAGTGCTTGTCTCGTGGTGAGGGGCGAACAGCCCTCACTCCTCCAGGTGCTGGGGTGCAGCCTGGTGTGGGTGCAGGATGGAGAGATGTTTGCCAGGTGGGTGCTGGGAAGAATCCGTCTTTCTTCCCCAGCCCGGGTGAGGCTGGAGGTGATGCCAGCATCTTGCATAGTTGGAGGATTGAGGAGTTTCTCTGTATCCCATGATAAACCGTGTGAGGAATGAAGGTGGGGGAGTCCAAAATCAATAGGCTGGAGAGACCAACGCCAGGGTCACACGGTGGCGCTGCCAGAAACCAGATATGCTAAATGCTTAAATCCTTCCTTCCACCGCCTTGGGACCTTCTCTTCTTCAAAGAGAGCCCTTGGAGGACAGGGAAATGCTGTTTTTCAATATATATTTATTTTTAGCAAAGGTCAGTCCTTCTGGAAGGTGTGTGTGTGTGCTGGGGACAGGGCAGCGTCCACCCCAGGAGCCTGAGCCGTGAGAGCCTGATGGGACCAGGCACAAACCCACCCCCATGCTCTCCAGCTTTCCCTCAAATGCTGCTGCACTCAGGCAGGTTCCTTCCCTCCAGCCCATCCTGCCTGCAAAGCCAGACTCGAATTGCTTCCCTTGACATCCTCCATGAATCCTGCAGGGATCCGTGTCCCCAGCGCGTCCTTGGTTCACATCAGCCGGGAACTCTGCAGCCAGGCTGCCGGGCATCACGCGAGCCCCGGGGCTCTGCTGGGAAGCTGCAGGGAGAAGTGCCTCGATTCCTGGGGGGGGGCTGGATTTTGCAAAGGGGGGGCAGGATGAGGAAGGAGAGCACCCAGGCAATGTGGAAAGCTTGCCATAAGGCATGGGAAGAGAGGAGCAGTGCCAAACCCATGGGCTCCTCTCCAGCTCTTCAAAGTGAGCACGGCAGTCGTTAGAGAGAGGAGAGGAGAGGAGAAGGCGGTGAGCTGCCGTTTCCCAGGAGGTGGGGAAAGGCAAGGGGAGGAATATTATATCAAGGAAGGGGAGCCGATGGACTGAAGTCTCCTGAATGAAGGGGAAGGAAGAAAACAAAACGCGAGCAGGAAGGCGTAGAAGTCATTTCACGGGAGAATTTGCAGAATCATTGAGATGTATCATCGGTGGCCAAAAACAGAAGAAATATTCCTTAGCCTAAGAGGCGAACTGCTCTTATTTAAGGCTCTTATTTCATATTTTGCTAGTGCTGGGTGACTGGGAGAGGAGGAAGGGGAGCAGCAGTGTTTTGATGAGGAACAAACCCTGGCCAAGCCCAGCATGCGTTGTTAGAGGCTATGGTTTACATTAGAAAAGGCTCTAATATTGTGCTAGGGCTCCTAAGTGCGTTTTGATGATGATGATGACTCTTTTCAACTGTGGAAATGGCACGAAACACAGGCAGGATATTGGAAAAAAAAAAAAAAAAAGGCCATTTGGCTCCAAGCACATCTACCGGTGCTGCTGAGCCCTTGTCAGAGGGACGGCTGATGTTCTCCTCTGTGCCCCCAATAACGTGCCACCCACCGTGGCTTGAGCATCCTCCATCATGGCTGCTGCTGCAAGGCTCCTCGTTCCGTTAACGATGATGAGGGTTGCATAAGCAGGAACCCATGCAGATTTGCTGTTTTCTCCTCCCCTGGCTCCAGCTTCCAGAGAGCGAATTATGGTGTGTTCAAAAACCTCCGTGCTCCCCCAAACCCAGCCCCGTCCCTGTCATCTGGTCGAGGTCTCGCCGCAGCGGTCGCTGCTAGATAATCGGCTTCTACCCACAGGATCTCTGCGGCTGGAGGCAGGGAGGTGCTGGGCTCAGGGCAAGGAAAATAAGGTCCTGGAGTGGGAAAATGTGATTTTGGGGGCTGGTGGGGAGGAGGCAGCTCGCAGCGCTGCCTGCTGTGCACCAGGGAGGGGAGATGGTCCCTGGGGAGATCCCTGGAGGATAACACACCAGGGGAGCAAAGAGCATTCATGGCAGGGAGAAAACCAGGACAGGACTGTGATCTATCCCCGGGCCAAGGGCATGGCAGGCAGGACCTCTCAGAGGCTCCCGAAGTCCATGGAGAGGTGTTCGCTTCCAGCCCCATCCTCTGCTGGGCTTGGGACCGGTGATGCCTCTAGCCTCCCTCCTTTCCTGTGAATCACCTGGTCCTCCCCCTCCTCTCAGCCTTTCCCCCCCCCTAGACAAAATAACAAGCTCTCTCCATTCCCGGGACAGCTCCCTTCTTTTCCAGACGTGCCTAGGCTCTTTCATCGTGGCAATAAAAAAGTAAAAGCATCACACGCTGGCCGGGGAGAGCGGAAACCCTTAAAACATCTAAGAGGCGAGAGTGAGGCGCTGTGTTTTTTCGAGGCTGGGCTAAGCTCCCCGATGCCCTGTTAGGTCAAATGTCTTGCTCTGAAGAAGGAGAGAAGGGACTTATTAAAAACCTTTCATATTTCTTTATTTTTCAGGTCCCGTTTCAGCAGGCCGGAGGCCGAGGCGTGAGCAGGGCTGCCGAGGGGGAAGGGCAGGGAGCTGCCGGCGGCGTGCAAACAGATTGTGCAATATTTGCCTTGCACAGAGCTCCCATTGTAAACCCTGGGAGTTCTGCTTTCAATAATTCCCCGGCCATAATGCGCCATTGACGGGGAGAGAAAGGCAGTATTGAGGGCTGAAGGGGCTCTGGCCCCAGGAAGGGTTAAAAAATAAAGAAAAAGGGAGAGGGGAGGGAGGGGGAAAGATTTGAAGCTTAGTTTTTAAACTTTGCTGTGTGGCCCTCGTGGCAGATCGCAGCCGCGGAGAAATATGTGGAGCCTGTTTGCATAACCCCGTTTGCAGCGAGCGCTCGCGGAGCCAAAACACAAGTGCGGCCGGAGCCGGGGGGCGGTGGGGAGAGAAAAAGCAGGAAGGGCTGTGATTATTTTCATTCTTGCCCCAGGCCACATAAAATTAAAAAAAAAAAAAAGAGGTAATATTCAAATATTTGGTTAGAGAAACAGCTGTGCAAATGTAAGGAGCTGTGCCAGCTTCAGGGACATGGAGGGACCTGGCCCAGGCACTGGTCAGGGTTTGCTGCCTCACAGGTTGTGCTGTTGGGCTAAAAAGCACCAAAAAAGGAACATATTGGGCTTTGGCTGATAGCTTTACTCCGAATGCTGCGTGATTTCTCAGCATGGGGCACTTGGTCCCAGCTGGAAAGGGTCCACAGCACGTGGATGTGCTGGGTTGGGATGTGGGTGGAGGATGCTTTGGGTTGGGGAGACTCAGCTGGGGTGCGGGTGGAGGATGTTCTGGGTTGGGAAGGCTCCGTTGGGGTGCGGGTGGAGGATGTTCTGGGTTGGGAAGGCTCCGTTGGGGTGCGGGTGGAGGATGTTCTGGGTTGGGAAGGCTCCGTTGGGGGGTGTGGGAGGTGCCGGTTGGTTTGCAGGTGGAGGATGCTCTGGGTTGGAGAGGCTCAGTTGGGGTGCGGGTGGAGGATGTTCTGGGTTGGGGAGGCTCAGTTGGGTGTGCAGGTGGAGGATGCTCTGGGTTGGAGAGGCTCAGTTGGGGTGCGGGTGGAGGATGTTCTGGGTTGGGGAGGCTCAGTTGGGTGTGCAGGTGGAGGATGCTCTGGGTTGGAGAGGCTCAGTTGGGGTGCGGGTGGAGGATGCTCTGGGTT
>NW_010105429.1:10636-10961 GCF_000699245.1 Pterocles gutturalis | reverse complement strand
AGGGGCTCAGGGGGGGTGCGGGTGGAGGATGCTCTGGGTTGGGGAGGCTCAGCTGGGGTGCGGGTGGAGGATGCTCTGGGTTGGGGAGACTCATCTGGGGTGCGGGTGGGGGATGCTCTGCCCATGAAGCTGCTGCCAGCCCCCCATCCAGCACCCGGCTCACCCGATGGGGCTCCCCATCATCTCAGACTGGTAAAACCGCTGCACATCAGGCTGGGAGGGACATTCAGTCTATTTTGTCACAGCAGCTGATGTGATGGGGAGGAGCGGGGGTGTCCTCGCTTGGGCAGATGCAGGACTGAAGCAGGCAGGGTCTGCCGGCTGG
>NW_010105429.1:8154-10516 GCF_000699245.1 Pterocles gutturalis | reverse complement strand
TGCTTGAATTAAGAGCGGCTGGGGGGGTGGGTACAGGCCCTCAGTACTTTTTCCATCCCTAGACCTTGTGATGCATTAATCACCCCCGGAACAGCCTTGTAGCCGGCTTAAATTGTCCTGACCCTGAAACTCCAGAATTGTCATTTCTTCCTCTCTTTCTTCCTCCTCATCCTCCTCCTCCCTCCCAGCTGCTCCCACCTCCTGCGTCCCCGTCAGATGACTCCAGCAGGGCTGGTTGGAGGGTCGCATCGCACCCCGTTTTTCCTGGGATGTAGTTTCCCTGTACCCCTCACTGCTTTCCACCTTTTGTTTGACCTTTTGTTTGTTTCCTGGGGGTGGAACCCAGGCTGTGCATCCCCCTTCCCTGGGAGGTGTCTGTGTGCTGCTGGGACCCAGGCGTCTGTCCCTGAATCATCAGAGCAGGGTCACCACCAACAAATTCACTATTTATTCACCCTTCGGCTCTTGGAAGAGCTCCCTGAGCTGAGTTAACCCCGCTGTTTCCTCCCCAGACCTGGGGCCAGCTCAGACCTGCCAAGGATTTCCCGGAGTTGGCTGCCCTGGCCGGGCAGAGCAGGTCCCCTCCCTGTGCCAGCGTGTGCCCACGTCCCTGCTGCCTGCTCCTTCCCTCCTGCCAACACTCTGAGCTCCAGCCATCAACAGCAGCTTACATTCAGGGCGACTCTCCCACTTTGTGCTTCCTTGTCCTAAGGCATGAGCAGGATGTGACCCATGGCATGGCTGCAGAACCCGCTGCAGCAGCAAATCCAGGCACCTGGGCAGTGCTCCCTGCTGCTCTTGCTCCTTGGGGGTGTTCAGTGCATCCCTTCTGCTGCCCCCCTCCTGCACCTCCCTCCCTGCTCAATCCTCAAGCCCCAAGCAAGACACAGTTTGTCAGCGGTCTGTGCAGCCTTAAACACACTTTCTCTGCCACATCTCAGCCCCCACGTCTCCATTTCCTCTCTGACCTGTACTGTTCACCCAAACTGATTATTAATTATTTGGAAAGAGCTGGGTTTATAATCCCTGGTGATAACTCTGCCTCTGATCTGGGGTGTGCATGGAGCCATATGGACAGAGCTGCAGGTCAGGATGCTCAGGGGGTCCTGCAGCCCCAGGTAGCTCAAGGGGGGCACAGAGAGGTCCCCCTGAGCTGCAGAGGTCCATCGGGAACCGTGGAGGAGCACACAGGACCCAGGAGATGGGTCCCAAACTACTCCCCACCTCTATTCACCTTCAGTCAGGTCCAGATTTTTCCAAGAGAAGGGAATTGTTCAAAACTAGAGATGCTGGGGGAGAAGAGGGAGATGTGCAGGAGGCTGGTGAGTGGTGGGAAGGAGGGAGGGGAAGGGAGAAGAGGAGCAGGCGGAAGAAACGAGTGATGAACCCCCGGGGATTAATCAAACCTCACTGAAGGGCTCGACCCAGCCCTGCCACACTCCTCCGAGCGAGCTGGGGTTCCTGCCAGCAGGGAAAGGCACAGAAAACAGCTACCCATCCCTGCCTCCTGCCTCCTGCCCCTGTCCCCCTGCACCCCTCTCTGGACTCCTGCAAACCCCCGGAGCCCCATCTGAAATGGGCTCTCTGCCTGTCCCTGTCCCCTCTGCCTGTGTCTAAAGCCAGGAGGGAGAAGCCCACCCTCCATTTGCCTTTCCGGGGAATCTCCCCCGTCCTGGCTCTGCCAGGGGTAGGTGAATGCGCGTGGGTTTGTGGTACCAAATTCCCCCCTCATGGGCCAAGTCCTGCCCTGGGGAAAGCCGAGGGGGCGAGATGTGACAGCTTCCTGACTCCTGGGGAATGCTGGCCCTGCGAAAGGAGCTACACAGGAGCATCCCTCATCTCTCCCAAAGGCTCCCCTGAAACATCAAGGTGCTACCCTACCCCCTTGTCCCACACCCATACCCCTGCACTGGCAGAGGTCTCTAGTTCACACCGAACCCTGGCTGGCATGAATGGCCCCTCTCTGCCTCAGTTTCCCCACCTGGAAAATGGGCGCAGCAGCACCCACCCCACTCTGCAGCGCTCTGCGTGGCCCCGGGTGGTTTTAGTCAGCACTGGGGGCGTCCCAACAAGTTTTTGCAGCTTCTCCTTGCCCAGGATTTATTTGGATGGTGATTGTGGCAGCGTGGGCAGCCAGCCCCAGCAATCCCCCAAGGGACCCAGCCCTCGCCACTGCCCTCCACAGCTGGATGCCGGGGGGGCTCCAGCTGAGCATCCCACCATGGGCCCATGCATCACACGTCTCGGGACAAGCCAGGAGGGAGGTGTTGGCAGCTTGGGGAATGTCACGCTTAGGACTCTGCACGCTCCGGGGCTTCCCAGTTTTTCCTGGAGCCGCTGAGCTGGGAGGGGCCGAGCCGGC